>NW_026895378.1:0-156054 GCF_033153095.1 Gastrolobium bilobum | reverse complement strand
CACATAAAAGCAGTCTACCGAACTAAAGATGAAACCACACATGAACCAAAGAAATCAGTGATATATAGTAATGCATAAGTACAGTCATCCATAAACACATCTCAAACGCATAGATAGGGATTCACATGCTATGATGGTGGAGTATAAGTAGGCCATGGTCTGGAACGTGCATCACGTTCAGGGTTCGACATCTCTGTGGGCTGCCTATGCATCTCTGTGGGCATCTGGCTAGGCATCTCTGTGGGCATCTGCTGGTCTGCTCAATGGAGTAAATGCCATAGTGGGCCACATGGGTGGTCTATAAACACCAACGTCGTGGCCCACCTGCTGGGATGTCATATGACTGGTGCTCCGTGGTCGTCGACGAAAAATACCCTCCTTCGCATGAGGTGGTACATTTATCTCTGGATCAGGTACCTCAGCTAATAGCCCGGATGGTACAATTGGGCTAGGCTCTGCAACACGGCCGAATTCTCCCTCTGCACGCAGTAACTGCTCACACACCTCTTGCACCTGACGTTCATCGCGCTGAGCACTCATCTGGGGAGTTTGCATCCACCATATCCACTCTACTCCATCAACCTGTGTCACGAAACATAGTGATTTATTAAATTTAACATGACTACACAATACCATTAATCAAAATTACAAAACTACGATTGCAAGAACAAGCACATATACGTACAACATGGCCTAATTTTGCGACCTGCCTCGTCATGAACCGTCGAGTGTGACTGAAGTACCAGGTCATGTACTCAGAGTTTGGGGACATGATACCCTCCCAGGCTTCGCCTGTCTCAATACGCTCATGTCTAGTGTTCCACAAATGTATGTGGGGGGCCATCTTCGCTTCCCAATTTTCAGTGATCTTACCACGTAACGTAAGATCATGTGCACCTCTCAACCGACCAGCAGGTCTAGGGATGTGTTGATGCTTGCCAAATTGCCGCATGCAACGGTCAGGCTGGTGCATCTCGACAACGTGGAAGGCGAGTACAGGTGTAACAGCCCTCCACAAGTTCTGCGTGTGAGGATTTGCCCCGAGAAACTCATAGCCAACCTCCTTATATGGCTCCCAGACAACCTATAAGAAGCAAATATTTGTAAGCCACAGAACACGATATAATAGGATGCAAATAAAAACCAACAAAATTAATCATTCGTACCGTGTTTCTTCCCATTTGATCAAGCTCAATCCGATAATCCTTCAGGTGAAATTGGTGTCGCCGCGATACGACATTGTTAAACCTACAAAACATAATACAACAAACCACACTAATGAATGATAGGCAAATGATACAAAAAAATTTAAAATGATGGTGAAAGCAAATGTTATAGTGTACCGTCGTCCATAGTGATCGACTGGGTCACTTGGTAGGGGAATAGGCGGTGCTATGGTAGGGAATCTGCTCCACGCCCATATCTGCAACAACAACGTACATCCCCCAATATCACTGGCCCCTGAAGATGTTGCCTGACATAGTTCACGAAAAAGTACTGCGAGTACCGCAGATCCCCAACTATACATACTGGTATCCTCAAAGTCCCTATCTAATAATTGAATGTACCGACAAGCGACTACTGAACTTGACTTGTCACACAGCAAAAAACCTCCGAAGAGACGCATAAGATAGGCACGAGTGTACCTAATTTGTCCCTCGTGTATAGCCGAATCCGCAGCCCATTGACCCCAATGTTGAGTCAACCAACCCATCTTAAGGTTCCCATATTGTAAATCAGCTGCAAGTGGAGATATTCCCATGTACTGCGTGATTACGTCCGCCCAGTTCCCATGGGTGTAGCCAGAAACCACCCGACCCTCAGTGCGTAAACCTAAAATGGCCTCAACATCCTGTAAAGTGACAGACATCTCTCCAATAGGCATGTGAAATGTGTGAGTCTCTGGCCGCCACCTCTCAACCAGTGCAGTAATCAGCCTATGGTCAATCTGCCAACAATCATTTAAGTAAAAAAATATAAAGGTTGTTATTATTGGTAACTTGTAATAAACAAAATAAAATTCATAACTGAAACATACCGGTAATCTTCTCATGCGAGCCGCATGCCAGAAACCTGCACGCATCAAATGCTGCTGCAGGTCTTGGGGGATGTCATCTGGGTTATGCACACCCCTAATTCCCCTACCCTCTGAGGCTCGTCTAACTCTCAGAGACTTTAAATGTCCCTCATTCCACACCACCTGCGATCTGTGACATTGCTGCACATCTTCATCCAGTACACCCCACTATTTCAGACCAGGGTCAATGCGAGGTTGATGACTAGCCATTTAACTAACAACAATTTGCAAAATTTATCAATAAATATAGGGACTACATAATTAAGCTACTATTACAATTACTATTTAATAAAATATGACTGCAAATATAATTACAACAACATATCGGAAATAATTACAATGTATTTACTACTGTATATTGTCGAAGTTATTAATTTTGGCAAATATACAGTAATTAAATGACTGGAACATTGTAATGTTAATAAATAATTTTGTATAAAAGATTTAATTGCATGTATTTAACTAATTCAATAAATTGTAATGACTATTTAATTACTTTTTTAGTTGTTACTAATTTGAGCTAATATGTTTTTTTTTGAAGGTTTTATTCATTAACATGTAAACTGCAATTATATATTTATTCAAACAATTATTACGATTCCCATAAATAAAAATTGTAATAATTATAAATATATTAAATCAAAATTACTATTTCAGATTCATGTTTATAATTTTCAATGTTAAAAACTTAGTTTCCTAACATGGATTATAAAGCATTGTAAATTTAAATATGATTACTATTAATTAAAACACTAATTAAAATTACTACATAATTATTACATTAATTACTGTTTTCCAAAAGCCAAATTACATTGATTACTAATTATGTTAGGAATAATTTTTTGATGCCTAAGGTTTCCAAAAATATTTTTCCTCATTAATGCAAAATATTTGAAAAGGGAAATTAATAACATTACAACAATACTACTAATTACATAATTTGCTTAATATTAGTAATTAATTTATTAATTAGGCAAAACAAATGAGCCAGTTTTTACTAATTAAAACAAATTTACTAATTACTAAAACAACCATTTCATTTTATGGATATAATGTTGGGGCTACATCAGTTTCCTTTCATGCCACCTTATTTTTGTTTTAATTATCAAAACAATTTAAGAACACATATATCTCTCCAAATGAATACACCACATGCAACATTCATTAATTAAAAAACACATGCAAAAAAAATACCACATGCAACACCAAACGGTGGTCCCCGAACAAAAAAAACCACCAAACCTGTGGTCCCTTAAAAAAAACAAACTAGATCCACCTATAAATAATGCAGATACACAACACCATAACCCCTAAAAAATAATACTACACAGATATAAAAAAATCAAGATAATATAAGCAACACTCTACCTGTGGTCCAGAGAGTACTAAACGGGAAAGGGGAAAAATGAGAACGTGCACACTTTGCTCCAGCTGAGGTGCCAACGGACTGGAGAAGAAAATTTGGCCAACGAAAATTTGTTTCCCACAATTGCTCCACAACCGAGTTACGAAAATGGACGAACCGGGTAAGAGAGGAGAGAAGAAGACGGTTTGAAGGGGTGCGCAGGGATAAGGTGCAAATGAGTGAGAGACGTCAAGGCACGTGGCGGATGACAGTGTGTCAACTCATACGGCGGGACTCAAATGAGTCAGACCAAATGGCGGGATAGATGCAGACATCCTATGTGGCTCCTGATCACGTCGTTGTATGTGGCGGGACTGGTCACGTCAGTCAACCCTACGTGTTTGACTGCTCTACTCTCGTCAATCTTTACAGATGTGTTTCAGCGTGGAGATACTTTTGCAAATTAACACTAGTACGGAATTTTTGCCGAAGTTTGCATTTTGCATGCAGTTTTGGAGCTACCCAGAACATCTTCTCCCACACATTTGTCATATGGAAGATTCAATTCATCTATATATGTAACATAACTTTGTTCTGAACCAACCACCTTGTGTTCACTCACAAGGCTCGTGCAACTATCTGCCATATCATTTCTTTCTTGGATTTTAGAAAGAAAGCATACAATTTCATTTTCAATCTTGTTAGTGCTAGTATATTAAAATCATTCTCTGTCCCATGACTTTTGAATATGCTGACATTGCACAACTCCTTAACAATATAAAGGAGAGTAGGTATACTATGTATTTAATTATTTACGGATATAATAGATTAAGAATCTTAATGATCGCCAATACGAACCACTATTTTGTTACTGTTGATCATGGCTAACCACCATCTACCCACTATTTTTTTATGTTCTTTGTATTGTTCTAAATGATTAAAAGAATCTTATTAAGCTTATTTTAGCTGTGTTAATCAAATGGGTAGGGTATACTTAAAAGTATACTGGGATGCAATTTTCTTTTATGACTTTTTTGTGTGTGTAATATTAGTAAATTTTAAGGGTGACAGGTGTAATTCACTCAAAATATTAGCATTGATTTTTCTTTTTGGGATAAAACAGGCCCAAAGAAAACTACATGTTTACCAAAAAAACAAAAAAGGAAAATACATGGCACTTACTCTGGGTGTTGTACATAACATCATGAATTAGACCCCAGTCTAAGACCTTTCGGTGCGCCCCAAATTTCAACCACCAAAGCATTTATCTTCCAATCCTTATTTTAGGAGCTCCTTTTGGTTATTCAAAAAAAAAAATTGTGGGATATGGGTGAAAATAATTATAAAAGTGAGGGTAGTATAAAAATATTACTTTTTGTCATATTTGATAAATGATAAATGATATACCGAGTGCTCATTATAACAGGAGTACCAAAAATATTTTGGTATTTCATAGTGTAAATTGTGACTTCATCCATCCCAATGCGGGTAGATTCCATCTGACATTAATGGTTTGGCATTTACCATAGGTTGTTTAGATCACCTTGATCTGGTTTGGAGTGACTGATAAAATATTTATAAAAAAGCTCCTTATTCTTCCACTGCCTCAGTAGGTAATTGTAATTATTGTAATTTATAAAAGGAAAAAATATTTCTACAGCCACTTTAGATAAGGTTATCTACAGCTATCCCTTTTTAACTAAGTACGACCGGTCGTACTTAGTTATAACAATAAAGCTGCTCTATTTTTCTCTCTGCTCAGACAATGTCAACTGACGTGGCGGAGAGAGAAAATGCACTTTTAATGTACGACCGGTCGTACTTTGTTAAAAAGGGTAGCTGTAGACAATCTTATCTAAAGTGGCTGCAGAAATGTTTTCCCTTTATAAAATGGTACTTTTGTATATTTATAATATAATCTAATGTGTATTTAAATGTTCATTTCAGTGTATCTCCAAGTGTTTTTTTTTAATGTGGTGGTTAAAAATTAAAAGACAATGATATAAATTCGATTTGAGGGTTTTCTAAAATCATACGAGATGTAAAGAGGAGGTATATCAAAGCACCCTTGTTCCGTGCAGAACTAGGATCCAACTGTAGCTGCTGGATTTTACACCACTAGCATTCTCAAAGTGACATGGTTGCACACTTTACCTTACGAATTATTACATATTTAAAAGTGTTTACCTTTAAATCAAATATTTATTTATTTGTTAAAAAAATCATTTATAAATAACATTGAGGATATAGTTTCTCATGTTGTATAGAATAATTTATTTCGTGTAATACATAAAAAAGTAGACGAGATTCACTTTTTTTTCTCTCTTTTCCTTCGTAAACCTTTTTTTTCTCTCTTTTTTCCTTATTAGATCTCACCTATTTTTTTATATGTCTCGTGATATATGAGAAACTATATTCATTCCTTATACATTCAGATGACATACTCGATAAGACATTATAATATTGATAGGTTTAGTGGTGAGGGATTTGATACTTTATTCAATTCCCACTATTGAATAAAAAACGAACAACTTCAAAAATCCCCTCTAAGTTTCTTCTTGAATCACTTTTTGAATCATTTACACCAAATTTCTTTATCACTTACCTCTAACTTATTTTTCCATCCAAAAATAAAGTTAACAAAGTTAATTTTTTTGAAAAATACCTTAACTACCGTTAAAATAAAACAGAAAAAATGAACCATGACTTGTGTCATCTTATCTATCTTTATCTGATATGTCGTAGTCTTCTTCTTTGTCATTATAGAGGAAGAGAGAAGACGTAAAATACAACATTAGCTTTTTTCTGCTATTTTTTTTTAAGGGTAACTTTGATATTTTTAAAAAAATTATCTCTGATAACATTAGTTTTTCGATGAAAAATCAAGTTAGAGCATAAGTGATAAAGAAATTTCTTAGGATATATAATAATCAAAAATTTATGAAGAGAATAAGTGATTAAAAGAAGGTGTTTTTTAAATTTTCCCTAAAAAGAAATGACATACTCGATGACGATCTAAATTCACACAAAATATTAAACCTATGACCTGCTCAGAAATAGACAAGACAAATCTGACAATATGATAAGGGAAAAGTGTAGTGTGTGTCATTTTAAAGGATATAAAATTGTGTCATTTTAACATTGTTGTAAAACCCGGCCCGACCCGAAACCCAGCGACCCGGTCATTGGACCGGTCCGGGTCAAGCATTGGACTAGTCATGCATCGACCCAGTCAAAATCTGGCCAAACCCAGTCAAAACCGGTGACCCGGTCGGGTCATGCATTTTCTAAAAAAAAAAAATCAAAAGATCAAAATTGTTTCATCTTATTAGAAAAAATGTAGAACTCATTGTAATTTTTTTTTATAATTTTATTTGCTAGTATACACTTCTACAATGACATCAAATTTCAGTTTCCAATACTGAAGCAATTTGCGAAATAATAAATTAAGAGAATGTGACATATGTTATTTTAATGTAGTTGAATTTGAAAAACATGAGTTCAATGTCATTGAGAGGTATCTTTATGGGGATTCTGAGTTGCAATTTAAATTGACATAGCAATAGCATGCATTTTTATTTATTTATGCTTCATGTTTTTCAGCTTATTTAGTGAACCTTGTTTAATTCATTTTAGATATAAAAAATATAATTGAATTTATATGTTCATATTTATATATTTTTTTACATATCTATATATATTCGGGTCAACGGTCCGACCACCCAGTAATCCATTACCCCGATCGGGTCGATGCTCGGGTCGGATTTAATAACACTGCATTTTAAGTGAGAGAAAGAGATAGAAAGAGAGAGAGAGTGTACAAAAAAAGATAAAGATGTGGGTCCACCTCTTTATAAAAGTAAAATGATATAAGTTGTGTCATTTAAAAAGACAAATATTTTTCTCATATGATAATCATAGTTTTACAAACCTAGAATAGTGTAGTCGGCATACTACAAGGAACCGAAGACTTGATAATCATAGTTTACAAACCTTGAATACTGTGGTTGGCAGAATACAAGGAACCCTAGACTTATTTTAATAAATAAATAAAAATTGAATCTTATAATCAGATATACGTAGCTCTGATATCAAATGAAGAAGATAATTTTTAACTCATTAATTAAACCCAAGAGCATGAATGAGAAAATGTTAATGCATGGAGGACTAATATAATTTTAGGGTTTAGTGTTAGTCATTTTAAATGACACAACTTTGTGTCATTTTTAATGAAACTACGTTATTTTGGTGTGTTTATTCATTTTCTCTAATTTATAAAATTAGAAATAAAAACAAAATGGAGGAGAGAGAATGTAAAAACTTACCAAAACGACGTAATTTCATTAAAAATGACATAACTTTGTGTCATTTAAAATGACAAACATTTTTTCCATAATTTTAAATATGTGGAGAGTTATTGTTAAGTAATTTTGAATGTTTGTTAAAAATTATATTATATTTTCTTGATTGAGAAAATTATATTAGATTTTACTTTTTTTTATTAATATCATTGCATTTTTTTGTTATTTTCTTATTGACTCTTGTAATTTTGAATGTTTGTTTAAAATTCATATGATTTTTTAAAATCTTATAAATCCGTATTATCCTTTCAAATCTTATAAATTCTATTAAAATTCTTTAAATTCAATCTTATGAAATCTTGATTGTAAAAAATGTCTTTTAAAAAAATCTTTAAAGTCCGTCCAATTCTAAATATTCTTTTTAAATCTATGAAAAAATTTATCTCAAAAAAATCTTTCAAAATTCTAATCCAATACAGCCCATTACTTTTTCGATGGAAAATCAAGTTAAAGGATAAGTGATAAAGAAATTTGAAGTTATGATATAATAATTAAAATTTTATGAAGTGAATAAGTGATTATGAGAAGGTATTTTTTAAATTTTCCGTAAAAAAAAATGACATACTCGATGACGATCTAAATTCACACAAAATGACATACTCGATGACGATCTAAACAAAAATGACATACTCGATGACCTGCTCAGAGATAGACAAGACAAATCCGACAATAAGATAATCATAGTTTTACAAACCTAGAATAGTGTAGTCGGCAGACTACAAGGAAACGAAGACTTGTATTCACTATCTGGCCTTATATAGTACTAATAACCATTAGGGATTCGTACATATAAACTAAATATAGTGGAATCTGATTTGGGATAAAGGGTAGTGAAAGCACATCACAACGCTGCAATGGCAAAAGTGGGTAGAATGAAGCTGGGATCACAAGGCTTGGAGGTGTCCTTGCAGGGTCTTGGCTGCATGGGCATGTCTGCTTTCTATGGCCCTCCTAAGCCAGAACCTGACATGATTGCTCTTATTCACCATGCCATAGAAAGTGGTGTCACATTTCTTGACACCGCTGACGTCTATGGCCCTCACACCAATGAAATCCTTCTTGGAAAGGTTCCGACTTTAAGTTTGATTCAGCTACCCTTTTCGATTTTCTTTTGATTCTTATGTCTTGTTTGATATGATAATTGTGGGTTTGAATTATGTTACAATTTGCTTTGACATGTGCTTTGAGCATGCATATGATCATATGATATGATGAAGTGTGCATGTATGAAATTGTTGGACAGGCTCTGAAGGGAGGGGTGAGAGAGAAGGCTGAATTGGCTACAAAGTTTGGAGCCTATTTTGCTGAAGGGAAAATAGAGATCCGTGGTGATCCAGCATATGTGAGAGCTGCTTGTGAGGGAAGCTTGAAGAGACTTGGTATCGATTGCATTGATCTCTATTACCAACATCGTGTTGATACTCGTGTGCCAATTGAAGTCACGGTTCGATCCTTTCTCTATTCTTTGGTTTTGTCTTTTGAGTTTTGACTCTCTTCTTTTCTTTATATATCAACATATTTGGCACCTTCTTGTTAACAAATGTGGTTGTGTTCCTGGGTTCTGGAGATTCAGAAAAAGTTTGATTTGGTAATGTTTTCAGTAACTTGAACAGAGTACTATGAAGCTTATAGTTTACTCAGGAAATTAGATATTTTCCCTGACATATTGATTGGAACTTGGAACATTGTTTAAACTTGATGCTGATTCTTCCCTGTTTTACACTTTCGAAATTTTAATTGGATTAATTTTTTTCATATTTTATATCTTACACGTATATAAAAGCGCATGAGATCCACGTAAGGCCAGGTGAATTATGAGATTTTTTTCCCGTGCTAAATGTTTTACTAGAATTATTCTTTTATATATATATATATAGTGAGGAGGGATATATTTACAAACTACATTATGTTTTCCTGAGAGAACATTAGGATACACTATGTTCTTCCGGGAGTACATAGTATAATTTGTAAAAAAAATCTGTAAACGAATCTTTCCTCGTGTATATATATATATATATATATGTGTGTGTGTCTGTGTGCTGGATTTTTGTGAATCTAAACTGCTAGAAAAATATAATGGCATGTGTTGAACACAATGTGAATACTTATTCTACACAATTTGTCTTAAAGTTTTGGGTTGTAACATGGTATCGAACCCATGTAATGTAGTTGGTCTCGCTTAGCCCATCCATGGTGGTCCCCTACCATGGACTCCCCCTGGACTCGTCTCACAGTGGTATCAGAACCGGGTTGTGCTCGAACTAGCCTGATGACTAGCTAGGAGACGGATTGAGTACTTGAAGAGGAGTGAGAAAAAGAAAATATGAGCACCCCACACTTTTATATATATGTAGGAGATAAATTATTTATCTCCTATAATATGATAAACCTTATTCCCAAAATATTGATTGGAACACTCTTTATAACTCAAGTTGATTTTTCCTTGCTTTACACTTACTGTGGAATTTTAATGAGTTTAATGTCTATCATATTATATAAGATAAAATTATTTTTTACAGATATAAAAGTATGTGAGGTCCTGCTTTCTTTTTCTTTCTCTTCTTTTTACATGATTTCATATGAGCTCCACATACTTTTATATATGTGTAAGAAATAAATTTATTTCTTATAGCATAATAAAGATTAAACTCACTATTAATATAAGAACATTCTTATTTGCACAAGATGAATTTTGTAATACTATAAGTACATACGATCTAATTATATGATTGATTAGATGCATTTGGATTCAAATCACCTGTCACACTTCCTATCTCGCCCTTTTAAATGACAACACTTCACTCTCTCTTAGTTGTTATTTTTTTAGTGAGGTATTATTTTTCAATTATTTGAGGAACAGAGAATGGGACATGTGATTTGATTTCGATACATGGGATGAATGTCGGTAGTTAATTTCAAAATTCATTTTTTCATGTGTTTCACTTTCATGAGCCATAGTTTGCCAGATGATAAAATTTTATATTGGTGTATAACTAGACAATGTATGATGACTTCAACTTTTCCTTTTTCTTCTGTTGTAAGATCGGAGAGCTTAAAAAACTTGTTGAGGAAGGCAAAATCAAATATATTGGTCTGTCTGAGGCCTCAGCTTCAACAATCAGAAGAGCACATGCAGTTCATCCAATAACAGCTGTCCAGTTGGAGTGGTCGCTATGGACAAGAGATATGGAGGAAGAAATAGTTCCAACTTGCAGGTGTGATTTAATTTAGGAACATTATGTTTTGCTTTCCAACATTTCTCTTTTGTAGGACTTCCATAAATCTGAAATGATAATGATGTGAGGTCTAACATTATGACTTTTAAAATTTCCTTGTCAGGGAACTTGGTATTGGAATCGTTGCATATAGTCCTCTTGGGCGAGGATTCCTTTCATCAGGAGCAAAGTTAATTGAGAATATGTCACAGGATGACCTCCGGCAGGTTTGTGGAAATGCATGCTATTACTCAAATTCATGTCGATTACTTGTGCATTTTCATAATCAACTCTCTTAGCACTATTTCTAGGCCCTTGAATGTCAGTCACTTCGCCAGTAAATATTGTGAATATGTAATAGTAATGTGTAAATTGCTGCTGGTGAGAACACAGTTGAAACTCTAAACAATAAACAGGACCTGACCTATCATGTGTGCTTCCCTTTGTTTGGTTTTCCAAAGGGATATAAGTATATGCAGAAATAGCTTCGGCCCACCATGCACATGATGACAACTACTGCAAAAGTTCTTAATTGTTTGATTGTGCATTTTCATCATAAGTCTAGAGCCTAAGAAATAAGTCAAATAACCAAGTGAAGTAAATGCAGAAAATAAAATACTCATGCTTCAAGCCTTAACAAAAGCCTAACATAAATCTTCCACAACCTATTGAGATTTCCTCGAAACATTTCTTTTCATAGAGTTGGTATTGATTTATTCTGTTAGACGTTAGTACAAAAAAATGCTTATTTATATCAAAGCTGGTCACTGGTTTTCCCCTGTTATTTTAATGCCCGGTCACTTGCAGGATTAATGACTATCCTTACGCACTAACACGAGACTTTTCAGCATGTTTTATCCTCACTCACACTTTTTGGAAAACTTTCCAAGAGTTCACCTATCCCAAAATTGCTCCAAGTCAAGCACGCTTAACTTTGGAGTTCTTTCATTATGCGTTATCGAGAAGTAGATGCATCTTGTTAGTATAGGCAGTACAAATTAATTCTTATAAGCTATCCTCAACTGTGCAGTCTCATACCTGTCCAGTCTTTAGAATCCCTCTCTTTCAGGTGTCGATTCAATTCAATTCAATTCATTCATGTACCTCCGTTGGAAGCCTGCCAGTAGCCGCTCCTTATCTGTGCCCTTTCGCACCGGCGATCACTCCTCGTACTCATCAGCACCTGGGATGTTGTAGATACTTTTGAGGCTGCATTCGTCCAGTGAACTTACTGTCTTTTCCAATGTTATTAAAATCGGCTCAGTCATTAACCCGGTCGAGGTACTAGGTCACTTGTTCAACCGCATGACCCGGTAATTATATACAATTTTATAATTTAATTAAAAAATTATAAACATACTTAAATATCTAAAAAAATGATAAAAATTTCAAATATTTTGATATAAAAAATAATAAATCACATATTATTATCTAATAAAAAATCAAACGAAAATATAATGATCGTGATACAGGGCTTTAGGTTTAGAAAGCGACATCTCTAACTATAAATTAATTCAAAATTTTTTGCATAGTACATAATTGAGATAATATTAGTGTTGTAGATACATAACTTATGTAAGTCAATAAGTTAAAAAATATTCAAATATGTCCATTATGATTTTTTTTGAAAAAAAACATTTGGAATTTTTTACTTTTTTGAGACCGGGCCGGGTCACCGGTTAACCGACCGGGGTCACCGGTTTTTATGAAAATCGTCGGGTCGCACCGGTTTTAATGCATGGCCGGTCCATTGCTTCAATTGGATTGGTTATATAATCGATTTACCAGTTTACGGATCGGTCCGATTTTAATAACACCGATGACCGTATCTAGCAGTGGCTAGAATCACGTGACAACTGTCCTCATTTAGAGATTGGGTTTTGAGATTTTTGTAAAAAAAGTTACAATTACTAGCTTCTCAAAAAAAGCAGAAAACGGATTATTTTTAAGATTCTGATTTATTTAAAAATATTATCCGTTTCTTTTATTAATTAAAAAACAACTTTCTTCCAAATTAAGCTCAAAAAAATACATTCAAGTCCTCCGTTATTGCTCTTCATCCCTCACTACTTTTGATCAGTGTTATTAAATTCGATCTGGGCATCGACTCGGTTGGAGTACTGGTCGAGCATCGATCTGGTTGGGGTACTGAGTCACTGGATAGTCAGATCGATGGGTCACTGGTCGGACCGGTTAACCCGGATATATATAAATATTATATATAAAAAATATATATAAATATGAACATATAAATTCAATTGTATTCTCCATATCTAAAATGAATTAAACAAGGTTCACTAAATAAGCTCAAAAACATGAAATATAAATAAATAAAAATGCACGCTATTACGATGTCAATTTAAATTGCAACTCAGAATCTCCATAAACATACTTCTCAATAAACATTGCACTCATATTTTTTAAATTCAACTACATTAAAATGACATATGTCATATTCTCTTTATTTATTATTCAACAAATTGCTTCAGTATTGAAAGCTGAAATTTGAAGTCATTGTAGAAGAGTATACTAGCAAACAAAATTATAAAAAGTCTTTAAAATGAATTCTACATTTTTTTCTAACTAGATGAAACAATTTTGATTTTTTAGTTTTTTTTTTAAATGCATGATCTGACGGGGTCACGGGTCACTGGGTCATCGGTTTTGACCAGGTTTTGCCAGTTTTGTTCGAGTTTTGATCGAGTTTGACCGGATCGATGTATGACCGATCTAATACTTAACCCGAACCAGTCCAATGACCGGTTCGCCAGGTTCCGGGTTCCGGGTCGACCCGTTCGGGTCGGGCCAGATTTTACAAGAGTGGTCTTTTCTCTTCCTATAATTAACCTTTTCGTCCTAAACTGAGATCTGGACTTTGAGGGGAGATACTGAATGACCAAACACAAATTTAAAAGAAAAAAAGAAAAACAAAAATAAAGAATAGAATATGAATGAAAACATTAGATGGCTTGAAGAGAAGGTAAAGATGGTGTATCTTTCATCATTTGGATCCTTTGCTTCATGCATACATCATTTTCTCTGTAGTACATTGGGTAGACTGCACAATAGTGTGACCAAAGGAACAAAAAAAAAACTGAGAAATATATAATAATACATATGATTTTATAAGATGATATGGCCTATTGTTGCTTCCCTTGATCCTACCTGAAATCGTGGATCTTACTATTTATGGGAATCAGGGAAATTGTCTTATTATCTTTTTAAATGTCCATCATTGGTACCTAAATATAATCTTATGTGTATGTATTTAAATCTGTTGTGTTGTAGTATCTGCCTAGATTTCAACCTGAAAACATGGAGCACAATAAGACTATATTTGAGAGGGTTAATGAACTTGCTGCAAAGAAGGGATGTACTCCATCTCAGCTTGCGTTGGCCTGGGTTCATCACCAAGGAAAAGACGTGTGCCCTATACCTGGAACAACAAAAATTGAGAACTTCAATCAAAATATTGCCGCTTTATCTGTCAAATTAACACTGGAAGAAATGGCAGAACTTGAGTCCTTTGTTGCTGAAGATGCTGTTAAGGGTGATAGATACGCGGATACTACACCTTCATGGAAGGAATGTGATACTCCACCACTTTCTTCTTGGAAAGATGCACAATGAAGTGCATTGCTTAATGCTTATAATAGTGTACCTTAAGTATTTGCTGCTGCTACCTTGAGAAACAGATAGGCAAGAGGGGCATGCCTACCCTTTTGAAAGGAATTTGGCTGAATAAACCTTTCTAGTTTCTAGCAGTTGATGTGTCTTTTTATGTGTGTTGAACTCTATTGCAGATATCTTTTATTTGTGGTTATTCTTTCGTCACAAATTCCTACGTTGGAAGTAAATTTCGTCACAAATTCCTGTGTCACAAATTTATTTGTGACGAAATTTGATTATTTGTGTCGAAAATTGTCATTTGTGACAAAATTTATGACGAATTTTTTCGTCACAAATAAACTTTTTTCTTGTAGTATATAATGATTAAGGGATGTATGAGTCATTTGCTTAGTCAATCGGATGTGGCACAATTGTGGAAGTGTGGCAAGCCTTGTGAGCATTGAGATGATCCACTCATTAGCTACAGGGGGTCATATATAAATAAAGTGTACTAGAAGATTGTGCATATTGTGAGTGATTTAGTATTCAGACGTACTTAATGGTTACAATCTTATTTCTTTTATAAATATTTAATCTCTTTTATTTATTTTTAAATTATTATTAGATTAAAATCAAATAAATAGTTATAAAATAATATCAAATACGAATGGTTTATTTAATTTTTATCCATCAATAATAAAAACAATTATAAGAAAAAAAAGTTCTAAATATAACCTCCTTAGATTAGATAAAATTTCTCTTTTATTTCTTCTTTGATAGGTATTAAATAAGTGAGACTATCAAGTTTGTGGGAAATTATTAAAAAAATAATTACAAATACTATTATAACAAAATCATGTAAAGTTTTAAACTAAGATATCCATGTCACTCTAATCAACTTCTATTAACATTGAATCTGCACGAATTCTTATGAATACACGTTTTTCTCCTTTTATTGTCATTATATGTGAAATTTTTATATTAAAAAACTACATTAAATTATCATTTTTACTAATATTGAGACTTACATAAGCGTAGAAAAAAAAGTATAAACTAGTTTGTAAACTCAATTAGCATCGACTCAAATGCCTAAGAGTATTGTACCCCAAAAAAAATGCTTAAGAGTAAAGTATCATTACATGATTAATGAAAATTATTAGAAAGAATGAGGGGACGTTTGGTAAAGGAAAAAAAAATTATCCGAGAATCACGATAATATTATCGAAAAAATTATTTGGTAAGTCAAAATATTTCCGAAAATATTGGGTTAATTTTCTTGATGCTATGTCTGGTTGTGTTAAATTTTTCCTTGTCATGAGAATCCTAGAAAAACCCCATGAAGCTGTATTCTTGTATGGTATTCTCAGAAAATTTTACACACAAAATAAAATTTGGAAAAAATCATATATCCGAAAAAAATTTAGAAATCTCGTACAAAATGTGAGTAAATAAGATTACCACTCTCAATTTTTAAGAGAATCATAAAAAAACCTTTTAACAAACGCCATACCATAAACTATGTTTATGGATTTAACTGATTCCAATGAGACCCAAAAGTTCGTGGAATATGTATACATTTTTCCTCATGATTTTTGTTTGTAGCAATGGCACTAGCTTTCTTATTCATAAAGCATGCATTTTCTTCCTTTTCTGTGTTCCTTCCAACCAATCATAATTGATCAAGAAGCAGAGAAGTCTTCTCTAACCATCGTGTAAAGAGCAAGAAAAGATGCTTGATGCAAGATCATTTGCTAAATTAAATTAGTACAAGACCACGATGTGAATTTCAAAATTTTCTTGAATTCATTTAAGGGCTTCCATCTCTACATTTATCTAAATCCTCTTTAAGCTTTTCAATTGTGTTGTCCTTCTCATGTATTATTTCTAAGAGCCTCATATTCTCTTCTTTGAGTGCCTCAAACTGGCAAATTATCCCTGCAATCTGAGCTTCAATGGCCTCATCACTTAACTCAAAGACACTCTCCACAACTCTAATGACACGCCATAAACTCACTACAACCAATAAACCACCACCTTTCCTCTCCACAAAGGCTTCCAAAAATAAAGCCCCAATGGCCACAACTCCATCCATAACATACCCTGGATGCTTGAAGAATGAATAGCCTAACCCCACTAGCATAGCCATTGTCTTTGCTGAAAGAAGACTAAGAATACCAATTCCTATCCAATGGAAACACAGTTCTGCTCTGTTCATTTTTCTCTCACATGAAACTAAAGAGGAAGATAGCTCAAGAATTGTGATGATGAGGTCTACAATGAGCAACGAGATTGAGAACACACGAATCCATGTTGATTCTAGGAAATTGGTCAAAAGGGTACGCCATGGTGCTCTATTGAGATCTTGTTGGCTGGATTTGGTAAAAAGAAGCAACCATCTTTGTCTTCTCTTCCATGATTTTCTTAGACTTTGAATAGATGAATCCAATATTTGCATGGAAAAAGAATTGGTGGGAGTTTGTGTTTGATTGGTTTCTGAGAAAACTTGGATGGATTTCAAGCTGTTCATTGATGAGAAGTGAAAAGTTGCAGATTTGGTGACAAGGGTTGCTGGTTTTATAACTTTAATATAAGAGAATGTTAGTTAATTGTGACGTATTGGATATGCTATGCTCGTGAAGTACAAGTAAGCTATGAAGGTTATGCATGTTTAGCTTTAGGGTCACGTTGGACGGCCACATTAATTGCTGTTACGGTTCTTTTCATTGAGAAGGTCTTAACAAATACTCAATACCTCTATCCTGCTATTGTATCATATATAACAAAATCTCATAATGCCAAAGTTTGCATTTTGCATGCAGATTTGGAGCTACCCGGAACATCTTCTCCCACACATTTGCCATATATATGGAAGATTCAATTCATCTGTGTAACATAACTTTGTTCACTCACAAGGCTCGTGCAACTATTTGCCATATCATTTCTTTCTTGGATTTTAGAAAGAAGCATACAATTTCATTTTCAATCTTGTCAGTGCTAGTCTATTAAAATCATTCTCTGTCCCGTGACTTTTGAATATGCTGACATTGCACAACTCCTTGACAATATAAAGGAGAGTAGGTATGCTATGTATTTAATTATTTATGGACATAATAGATAAAGATCAATGATCGCCAATTAATACAAACCACTCTTCTGTTACTGTTGATCATGCTCACCACCATCTACCCACCATTTTTTCATGTTCTTTGTATTGTTCTAAATGATTAAAAGAACCTTATTAAGCTTATTTTAGCTATGTTACTCAAATGGGCAGGGTATACTTAAAAGTATACTGGGATGCAATTTTCTTTTATGACTTTTTTGTGCGTGTAATATTAGTAAATTTTAAGGGTGACAAGTGTAATTCACTCAAATGTTAGCATTGATTTTTCTTTTTGGGATAAAACAGGGCCAAGTAGTGTGGGATTTATAAGACCTTGGGCACTCTCATCCTTTGAGCTAGCTTTTGGGGTGGTGATCCCATGGGTCCCTATCATTTGGTGCTCTCGTTGAGAGTCGAACCGCAAAAAGGGCTACCTGATAGGTGCCTGAAGCCGCCCAAAGGGAGAAAGGGCTACCACCGGGTCAGAGTGAAAGCCGCCGTGGATATCGGCCTTAAAGGGGGCAACTAGTGTGGAATTTATACGACCTTGGGCATTCTCATCCTTTGAATTAGCTTTTGGGGTGATGATCCCATGGGTCCCTGTAAGAAAGAACACTACATGTTTACCAAAAGGGAAAAGTGTTTGTCCTTACACAACTTATGTTATTTCACTCTCATGAAGAGGTGGAACCCATATTTTTATATTTTTTTGTCCATTCTCTCTCCTCCTTTATCTATCTCTTTCTCTCACTTAAAATAACACAATTTTACATCCTTTAAAATGATACACATTTTTTCCTTAATAAAAACAAAAAAGGAAAATACGTGGCACTTACTCTGGGACTCTGGGTGTTGTACATAACATCATGAATTAGACCCTAGTTTAAGACTTTTCGGTGCACCCCAAATTTCAACCACCAAAGCATTTATCTTCCAATCCCTATTTAGGAGCTCCTTTTGGTTATTCAAAAAAAAATATGGGATATGAGTGAAAATAATTACAAAAGTGAGGGTAGTATAAAAGTATTATTTTTTGTCATATTTGATAAATAATATACCGAGTGTTTATTACAATAGGAGTACCAAAAATATTTTCCTATTTTAGAGTGTAAATTGTGACTTCATCCATCCCTATGCGGGTGGATTCCATCTGACATTAATGGTTTGGCATTTATCATTATAGGTTGTATAGATCACCTTGATCTGGTTTGGAGTTACTGATAAAATATTCGTAAAAAAGCTCCTTATTCTTCCACTGCCTCATTAGGTAATTGTAATTTATAAAATGGTACTTTTGTATATTTATAATAGGGTTTTATAAGAGTTATGTTGTAGGAAAAATGATTGTGTAATGTTATAGAGATTCATTTTGTGTGCCGTAATCTCTCTTTTTTTTCTTTAAAAAATGTGGGTCCCACAAAATGTTATATAGGAAAGTTTATTGTGTAATGTTAAATGACAAATATAAACTCCTTTATAATATAATCTAATGTGTATTTAAATGTTCATTTCAGTGTATCTCCAAGTGTTTTTTTTTAATGTGGAGGTTAAAAATTGAAAGATCATGATGTAAATCCTATTTTAGGGTTTTCTAAAAGGGTTTAGTATTTGTCATTTAAAAGGATGGTCTTTTTAGATGAATATAGTGTGTTTTTTAAATTTTTAAATTACAAATTTTTTCCTCCACTCTCTCCCCCCCAAGTTATTCTTTTATCTCTCTTAAAATGATATAAGTGTGTGTCCTCTAAAAAGACACACACTTTTCACTCTCTAAAATCATACGAGATGTACAGAGGAGGTAAATCATATCACCCTTGTTCCCGTGAGAACTAGGATCCAACTGTAGCTGCTGGATTTTACACTACCAACATTCTCGAAGTGACGTGGTTGCACACTTTACCTTATGAATTATTACATATTTTAAAAGTGTTTACCTTTAAATCAAATGTTTATTTATTTGTTAAAAAAATCATTTATAAATAACATTGAGGATATAGTTTCTCATGTTGTATGGAATAATTTATTTTGTGTAATACATAAAAAAGTGGACGAGATTCACTTTTTTTTTCTCTCTCTTTTCCTTAGTAAACCTCTTTTTTTTTCTCTTTTCCTTAGTAAATCTCACCTATTTTTTTATATGTCTCATGATATGTGAGAAATTATATTCATTCCTTATACATTTAGATGACATACTTGATAAGACACTATAACAGGTCTAGTGGTGAGGGGTTTGATAGTTTATTCAATTCCCACGATTGAATAAAAAAACGGAAAACTTCAAAAATTCCCTCTAAGTTTTCTCTTGAATCATTTACCCCCAAATTTTGAATCATTTAGACCCTTATTAAAGTTTCTTTATCACTTACCCCTAACTTATTTTTTCATTCAAAAATAAAAAGGTTAACGAAGTTAATTTTTTTGAAAAATATCTTAACTACCCTTAAAATAAAACAAAAAAAATGAACCCTTAATGTCCCGTAGTTGTGACTTGCTTCGTCTTGTCGTAGCCTTTTTCTTTATCATTATAGAGTAAGAGAGAGAGTGCAAAATACAACATTAAAAGACTTATTTTGGCACTCCGGCCCCCTAGAATATTGGATGGGGCGGAGAAGAGAGATTGAGGAGAGGAGAGAGAAGGGAGAAAAAAAAATTACAGATGTCACTTCCTCAATGGGAGGACCACCATGGTCATGATAAAAATTTTCCAACCTTTACTTCTTTTCTGCTATTTTTTTGTTTTTAAGGGTAATTTTGATATTTTTAAAAAATTATCTCTGTTAACGTAGTTTTTTGATGGAAAAGTTGGAGGATAAGTGACAAGTTAGCCTATAATATTTAAAAATTTCGAGAGAGAATAAGTGGTTATGAGAAGGTGTTTTTTAAATTTTCCCTAAAAAAAATGACATACTCGATGACGACTGACGAGTGTAAATTCACACAAGATATTAAACCTATGACCTGCTCAGAAATAGACCAGACAAATCCAACAATAAGATAATCATAGTTTTACTTACAAACCTTGAATAGTGTAGCCGGCAGAATACAAGGAACCGAAGACTTGTATTCACTATCTGGCCTTATATAGTGCTTATAACCATTAGGGATTCGTTCATATAAACCAAATATAGTGGAATCTGATTTGGGATAAAGGGTAGTGAAAGCACATCACAACGCTGCAATGGCAAAAGTGGGTAGAATGAAGCTGGGATCACAAGGCTTGGAGGTGTCCTTGCAGGGTCTTGGCTGCATGGGCATGTCTGCTTTCTATGGCCCTCCTAAGCCAGAACCTGACATGATTACTCTTATCCACCATGCCATAGAAAGTGGTGTCACATTTCTTGACACCTCTGACATCTATGGCCCTCACACCAACGAAATCCTTCTTGGAAAGGTTCTGACTTTAAGTTTGATTCAGCTACCCTTTTCGGTTTTCTTTTGATTCTTATGCCTTGTTTCATATGATAATTCTGGGTTTGAATCATGTTACAATTTGCTTTGACCTGTGATTTGAGCATGCATATGATCATGTGATATGATGAAGTGTTCATGTATACAATTGTGGGACAGGCTCTGAAGGGAGGGGTGAGAGAGAAGGTTGAACTGGCTACAAAGTTTGCAATCTGTGTTACTGAAGGGAAAAGGGAGATCCGTGGTGATCCAGCATATGTGAGAGCTGCTTGTGAGGGCAGCTTGAAGAGACTTGATATCAATTGCATTGATCTCTATTACCAACATCGTGTTGATACTCGTGTGCCAATTGAAGTCACGGTTCGATCCTTTCTCTATTCTTTGGTTTTGTCTTTTGACACTTTTCTTTTCTTCATATTATCAACATATTTGGCACCCTCTTAGACCTTCTAGTTAACAAGTGTGGTTGTGTTCCTTGGTTCTGGAGATTCTGAAAAAGTTTGATTTGTTAATGGCTTATGAAGCATTAGTTTACTTCAGGAAATGAGATCTTTTTCCTAAAATATCGATTGGAACACTTTTTATAACTCATGCTGATTCTTTCCCTGTTTTACACTTATTGTGAAATTTTAATATAGGAAAATGCTGATTACACGAGAAGGATTTTGTAAAACTTTATACGATTTGATATGATTGATTGGATACATTTGGATTCAAATCACCTCTCCCTTTTCCTATCTCTCCCTTTTAGATGACAACTCTCTCTCTCTCTCTCTCTCTCTCTCTCTCTCTCTCTCTTAGTTGTTATTTTTTTAGTGAGATATTATTTTTCAATTAGAGGAACAGAAAATGGGACATGTAATTTGATTCCGATACATGTGATGAATGTAGGCAGTTACTTTCAAAATCATCTTTTTTCTTTCCACCTATGTGTTTCACTTTAATGAGCCAAAGTCTGCCAGATGATAAAACTTTATATCGGTGTATGAGTGTATCCCTCTTCTCCTTTTTTTCGAGTGTTTGAGAATTCGGTAGATATGTTGGAACAATATGCTATGAAACGACTATTAATTTTTCAATGGAGTTTAGAATCTGGAGGTCTTTTCTATCTCCCTATATTGTTTTGTGTGTGCCTGTGTGACAGACAATTGACTAGTTCCATAAACGCCATCTTTATATTATTTAAAGTATTATATGAGAACCTCAATATACCTTATGAAAATATATCTTTGTATACCAGAATGATTTTCTCTATTTCCAAGTTAATTTCTATAATATATAGGTAGAGAATGCAATCTAATACATATGTTGATGGCATTTGAGTTTGGAAGAGTGTTAGGCATGGATGAAGCATGGAACTATTTGAACCAAAATACTTGTATTGACATTATTTGACTTAAAAGCCAGTCATGGGATTCTGGCCAGTCCAAGTTCGAAAATCATCATTGTTTCTTTAATTTCTTCAATGTAGGACTTGTCCACTACACATCACATACAGATCATGTGAGTGTCTCTGAGACACTTGTTATGTGGGTTTTGTAGCAGTCTCCTTCATTCGGCCCCAAAATACTTGGAATTGGAAATTCAAGATATGAGTCCACATTTTTAAAATTTAAATATGCCAAACACTCCACTAAGGCCAAATCATGCAATCAATAAAGCTCTAATACCATTATTTTCATTTGGTCTTGTAGGAATTTGGCAAGGCTGAAAAGTGAAATTATTTGACCTAAAGTGCTAACATCAGAACCATTTGACCTAAAAACTAGAAATGATTTTATGCCCATTAAAGGTTACACTTGGGACTTCCCCACTTCACATCACACTCACACATGTGCTTCACAAACTGAGATTTGATGATATCAATGTTAGATATGAAAATAAACTATTTGTTTACATATATAAAAGGCAATGTATGATGACTTCAACTTTTCCTTTTTCTTCTATTGTAAGATTGGAGAGCTTAAAAAACTTGTTGAGGAAGGGAAAATAAAATATATTGGTCTGTCTGAGGCCTCAGCTTCAACAATCAGAAGAGCACATGCAGTTCATCCAATAACAGCTGTGCAGTTGGAGTGGTCGTTATGGACAAGAGATGTGGAGGAAGAAATAGTTCCAACTTGCAGGTGTGATTTAATTTACGAACATTATGTTTTGCTTTCCAACATTTCTCTTTCTAGGACTTCAATAAAATTGAAATGATATAAGGTCTAACATTATGACTTTTAAAATTTCCTTCTCAGGGAACTTGGTATTGGAATCGTTGCGTATAGTCCTCTTGGGCGAGGATTCTTTTCATCAGGAACAAAGTTAATGGAGAATTTGTCACAGGATGACTTCCGGCAGGTTTGTGGAAAAGCATGATATTGAGATTTCCATAAAACATTTCTTTTCAAAGAGTTGGCATTGATTTATTCTGTTAGGCTTTAGTACGCTTATTAACATCAAAGCTGGTCACAGGTTTTTCCCTGTTACATTCGAGGCTGCATTCTTCCTATGAACTTACTGTCCTTTCACTTCCCATAATTAACCTTTTCGTCCTAAATTGAGAACTGGACTTTGAGGAGATACTGAATGGCCAAACAAAAATTTAAAAGAAAAAAATAAGAATATGAATGAAGACATTGGATTGCTTGAAGAGAAGGAAAAGATGATATATCTTTCGTCATTTGGATCCTTTGCTTCAGGCATACATAATTTTCTCTGCAGTACATTGGGTTTTGGCTTAACACATAATATTATGGGATGAGAATTTTATATGATCAGACTGCACAATAGTGTGACCAAAGTAAAGAAAAAAATTTGAAAACCTTTGAAATATATAATAATACATATGATTTTATAAGATGCTATGGCCTATTGTTGCTTCCCTAGATCCAGGTTTTGGGAATTTTCCTACCTGAAATTATGTATCTTACTGTTTATGGGAATCAGGGAAATTGTCTTATTATCTTTTTAAATGTTCATCATTGGTACCTAGATATAATCTTATGTGTATGTATTTAAATCTGTTGTAGTCTCTGCCTAGATTTCAACCTGAAAACCTGGAGCACAATAAGACTATATTTGAGAGGGTTAATGAACTTGCTGCAAAGAAGGGATGTACTCCATCTCAGCTTGCGTTGGCCTGGGTTCATCACCAAGGAAAAGACGTGTGCCCTATACCTGGAACAACAAAAATTGAGAACTTCAATCAAAATATTGGGGCTTTGTCTGTCAAATTAACACCCGAAGAAATGGCAGAACTTGAGTCCTTTGTTGCTGCAGATGCTGTCAAGGGTGATAGATACACGTATAGTATATCTACATGGAAGGAATCTGATACTCCACCACTTTCTTCTTGGAAAGATGCATAATGAAGTGCTTTGCTTAATGCTTATACCAGTGTACCTTAAGTTTTTGCTGCTGCTACCTTGAGAAACAGATAGGCAAGAGGGGCTTGCCTACCCTTTTGAAAGGAATTTGGCTGAATAAACCTTTCTAGTTTCTAGCAGTTGGTGTGTCTTTTTAAGTGGTTTGAACTCTATTGCAGATGACTCCATATGTGTGTGTATGTATATGTCTAAATAAACAAAGACAAGCATGTGAAAATGCTATGTAATGACTTTTACTACTAAGTGTCCTGATTTTTGCATTGGCAAATTAGCTTAAGTAATACATCTTGATTCAGTTGCGTATGATATTCTTTGAGTGTAGCGGGAGTGAGTTTTCACATCTACATGATCTATGGATTTGTATTTTTGAAATCTGAACAACTGATTTTGTGCTAACAGTTTTCAGTTTTACATTATTATACTTAAGAAGATCCAGATTCGGAATGCTATCAAATGAAAGCTTTATTGACCTTATATCTGTTAATAACATTTTGAGGCTTAGTATATACAACTTCATCTTTAACTTTAGAGATATGTTTGGGTTTTTTCTGAAATGTAACTTATGTTTAAATTCTGTCAGCTAAAATTTTAGTTTTATTGATATCCTTAATTAGATGATTCTTGACATACTATGTTCGTGAAGTAAGCAAGCAATGAAGGTTTTGGCACAATGATAGATAGCATTGGTTTGATGATGTAGTTTTTGTTTGGCACACATCACTTTCACCATGAGTAAACCGATGTTGTGCTCAAACTATCATTTTGGCCTTTTGGGAGAAGTGAAAACATCAAGCTTTTACGTAGAGTACGTTAAAAGCATTTGATGTATCCTGTTAGCGTAAAATGATGCTTGTTAACATCAAAGCTGGTCATTGATTTTCCCTGTTAATTTCAGGACAAAAAGAGAGATTGAATGAAAACATTGAAGTTGGATGGATTGAAAAGAAGGATAACATGCATCTTTCTTATTTGCATCCTTCTCTTCATGCATATAATATTAACTAGAGTTGCTCTGTGGTACATTGGGTTTTGGCTTAACACAGTCTTATGGTAAAGAATTTTATATGATCGAACTGCACAAGAATGTGACCAAACAAAAAGAAAAAGAAAAAAAAGCAAAAATTAAAGAAACCTTTGAAATATACATTAAGGGGGCGTTTGGTTCAGGAAATTTTTTTGGAATAGTAGGAAAATGAGATAGATAGAGAAATGATTGGAAAGATAGATAAAGTGAGATAGGTAGAAAAATGTAAAAAAAAATTGTTTGGTGAGGAAAAACTTTATTGGAAAAATTAGGTAACTTTATGAAATCAACAGTGCATTAAAAGTCAGATAACCGGTTTTCCGAAAAATCCCACCTTCAAATTAGGTTTCTAAACAGTGCGGATATCTATGTTTCTCATAAATCCAGACAAATTGGATAGATGGGTTTTTGGTAAAAAAACGTTGAAACAAACATGGTGTTTCTAAAAGCCATACTTGAGAAACATAGATATCCGCTGAAAAGCTCCCAACCAAACACCACCTAAGAAAAAAATATTTCTGCAATTGTTGCAAAAAAAATTATCTGTCACACACTATGTATTCTGAGGAGTACATAGTATAACTTTCCGAAGTACATAGTGTAGCAGATAAAATTTGCAGGTTAAACCCATATAATAATATATGGGTTTTCATTTTATCCTTTAACATAACACAATAAACTTTCCTACTCTCACAACATTTTGTGGGGCCCACACTTTTTAAAACAAAAAAATAAATAAAAAATTAAGGCACGCAAAACGAATCTCTATAACATTACACAATCACTTTTTCTACAACATAACTCTTATAAAACCCACAATATATGTGATTTATGACATGCTATGGTCTATTGTTGCTTCCCTAGCTATATCCAGGTTTTAGAATATTTGCCTTTGAGAGGGTTAATGAAATGGTTGCAAAGAAGGGATGCACTCCATCTCAGCTGGAACCATCAAAATGTGAGAACTTTATTCAAAACATTGGAGCTTTGTTTGTCAAATTAACATAAGAGGAAATGGCAGAATTTGAGTCCTTTGCTGCTGCAGTCCGCAGAAGCTATCAAGTTTCAAGGGTGGTAGTTACGGTGTTGGTTTGGCTACATGGAAGGAACTTCAAGAAACAGATTAGCATATAAGGGGATGTCTTCGAAAGGAATTTGGTTGTCTCAACTTTGCAAGTGGTTTGAACCAAGGTTGTTCGTGATACCTACACTGAATGCTATGGAATTCAAAAACATAATAAAAACTTATTTAAAAAAACAGGTTCATCTAATCTTATGTTGCATGAAAGAAAATTTCTCCTGTTGTAGACAAATATGTGGTGGAGTCTACTATTTAAAAAAAAAGGGTAAAAAATAAAATAAAAATGTCATCGTTTTTTATAGGTTTATTGAAAATAAAACTACTCTTATATACACTGTATAAGAGTAGTTTTTCCCTTAAAAAAATATACGTTTGTTTGTTTTATATTTTCCTTAACTTCTGCAGTTGAAAGTTTCTGTTTTATAATTTTTTTTTTTTTTTTTAAGTTACCCAACCCTAATTATCTCTTTGAGACGAGTTGGCTCCCTCCGGTATCCCCACGAGTTTCGACTCTTTGAGCCGGCTATGGGACTAATCCGGAGTGCGGGGGAACAGTGATGGCTAAAGGTTCAGCCCCCTCCCCAAGAATGCATTCAGCGGGAATCGAACACATATCCAACCCCACTAACTCAGCGCCTATAATAGCCCAACGTAATTAATTAGTAAATCTAGTGTAATTAATTAATTAAACATGTTTTAGTGAGTGAAATTAAGTATAAGGCTTAATTAAATGAATTTGAGTCACTTTGGAGTTAAAAAGTGTACTCAGTGAAAATTAAGGGGTATAAATGGGTACTGGCAAAAGTACCCAAAATATAAAAATAAAAATAGTAATATTCCTAGGATAATATTCCAGAATTTCGGGTAAAGTTTGGTAATTATTGGAGTTGAATAGATAGACGAACCAATACCCACATAAGTCACTTAACCAAGTAAGTGACTTAAAAACACAAAAGAATCCCAATTTTTCCCACCCAGCCCGTCGACGCAGAACAGAAAGGAGAAGAGAAGAGAGGGAGAAGAGAGGGAAGAAGAAAAGGGAAAGAGAGAGAGAGAAAGCAAATCTCAACCAAATCCATCCGTTCAAAGGCCTAAACCACTCCAAATCTCCTCCTCTTTCATAATCCTTGCTTTGTTTTGAGTGGGGAGCATTGTGGAGAGGGATATTGCCTCTCAAAAATTCGGCCATTGGAGAGATTTTGGAGTTTTGGTGGCTTCAACCTCCATGGGAGCTTGAGGAACGCTCCTTGCTTGGTTGTGTGACCATTGGTGGTAAGATTCTAACCCTTGAACCTCATGATTCCTTGAAATTTGCATGAGTTAGGGTTTATGAATAGTGTTTTTGGGATTTTGATGAAATGTAGTTGAATTTGCTATGTCTAGGAAGGATGTGACTTAGTGAATGTTATAAAAAATGCTAGGAATGGCATTTAATCGGTGAAAATGAGCTTAGATAGTTATATGACTATACTTTGGAAAATTGCAAGAATATGACACTTGGTTATGAGTTTTCTTGCATTGTTGAACCATTGTTGGGTTGGTCATTGATTGTATCCTTGTGTTGTCTAGGATTGAGGCAATTGGATCAACCTTAATTGACCAACCTTTGGAGCAAGCAATGGAGATGGATTAGTCCTTGAAATAGGTAAGTTCATCCTTGTGTTGTGGTATGAATAGGATAGCTTAGATTGATGATGATGAGTTATCCTTGAATGCAATATGTTAATTGCATTACCCTTGTATAGGTGTATATTTGTAAAAGTTGATTGCTGAAACTGTTGGTGAAAAACAAAGGTCGAATTGAAGCTAGAGGTAAGCCTTCGGACCTTGGGTGTAATTCCCTTGATTGTTCCACCAAGCCCTGAAAGGGTAGTGGTGATTATATTGTATATAAATGCAATAAAATAGTGTAATGCTTTGTTATACGTATGTGTATGCATTTGGTGTGGCATAGGATGGTGTTTCCCTATGTTGGTACGTGGCATGACGATGCGTAAATCATACTTGGTAGTTAGCTGGCCAGTAGGACTATTTGCATCTGAGTTTCCTTAGGACAGCTTGAGAGCTCGAGGGATTTCTCCTGGAGATGTATTGCACTTTGCATAGATATGTATTCACTGCATTATTATTGTTATTGCTATTACACTGATATGGAACTGTGGGGTGGAGAGATGCTCCAAGGACCCCTGGTTTACTGGATATATTCGTATATCTCACCCCGTGTTGTGGGGACCCCCTTTCAGGTAAGGATGCTGCAGGAGCCTCTGGTGGCAAGTGGCCATATCTGGATTATGCATGAAATATGGCATTTCTTTGAGTTTATGCATGCCTTTTGTAGTTGACATGTATAGGATTTTATTTTGAAAGCCCATGGTCATTTGTATATCTTGATTCATTGGATGAACTTAGCCTATGCTCATGCCTTTGGTTACACCTTTTGTTGATGGGAGCCAAGGGAATGATCATAATGTTTTGTAAGCTAAGTTCTATGATTTGTAAAGGATATGTAATGTAAATGATGCCTACCTGAAATTCAATATATGCATGCTTGTTATGTATTGAGTTGTTGAATGGGTTGGGCTGAAAATCAATTAGGTACCATTTGTTTAAATTGGTAAACGATGAGAAAACAAAGGTCATGCTGCCCAAATTCTAGCTAAATCTCATGAGGAGAGGTTAGATGAGTGCTAGGATTTAGTTTTGGGGCATGGACAATTGGGGTTTGTAATGGGGATGCACCTTCCCCTAGGCTTGGACTTGAAAAATGTGGGAATTGGAATTCCCTGGCAGCGCGCTTAAGCGCCCAGGAGCGCGCCCAAGCGCCCTGCTGCCCTTGTGAGTGCCAATGCATTCGGCCTCCTCGCGCTGGAGCGCCCAAGTGGGAGCTTAAGCGCCCAGGATTGCGCGCTGGAGCGCCCTGGCTCGCGCTTAAGCGCCTTCTACTGCAGAAAGATGGGATGCTTACTGTCCCCTCGCGTTTTAGCGCCCAGGGTGGGGCTTAAGCGCCCAGGGTTGCGCACTTGAGCGCCCTGATGCGCGCTTAAGCGCCCATTCACACTGAAATACCTGATGCTTCCTGCCTCCGTGCGCTTAAGCGCCCAGGTGGAGGCTTTAGCGCCCGAGAGCGCGCTCTTGAGCGCCCGGTAGCGCGCTGAAGCGCGCGGGGCCTGTGACCAACATTCTCTTGTGTTGCTTCAAATTGTCCTAACTTGGGCTATAGTGCTCCGATTTGAGCGCGGTTTGAAGCCACGGGTAGCTAATGAAGAGATCTACAATATAGTAGAAGTTGTGAAATAAATAGGCAGTAAATTAATGGTTTAAAAATGGAATAAGAACATGATGTTAAGCTTAATTTATCTGATTCTGCAAGGTAATACGGTTATGATCACGAAATTGGGTATTATAAATTCGGCATGTTTTAAAATGAAAATTTTATCCGGATTTTAATTGAACCCATGTGATTGTAACTGCGCTTAATATCATAATGCGATGTTAACAAACCGGTTCTAGAACGGGGCGTTACAGCGCCAAATTACCAACTGAGTTGAACGTGGATCAACTCAACCCCCTCCTGTTTTATAATTTTTCTTGCTTGCAGTCTTTGTTTTCTTGTGCAAGGACGTCCAACGTAATTTGAATGTTATAAGTTATTTTCTTGCCCAATTTAATAATTTGCATTAAGTTAAATGGTATTTCATATTCATATTAATTTTAATTTGATGATCTTTATTTCCCTAATTTTAAGTGATTTTTTAAATTTGTATTAATTTGAATTTTAAATCGCTTTCGAATTGGATTGGATTGGATTTTCCATAATGATTTCAATTTTCAAAGGGGCACATACTTTAATACCAATGTCAAACTTCTTAGTTCGACATCAAATTTTAATCGTTGATTTCATGAATTTAACAGATATATTTTATTGGGTCACACTTATCAATTAATTATTAATTCTCAGTAAATTATAATTGTTAGATTGACAAAAATTAACTATTGACACTATAAAGTTTGACATCGATACCAAAAGATGTATTCCATTTTCAAATCTGGGATCGCAAATATTGAATTGAATTTTGAATAGTAAATTATGATATAATTCCGGATACAACACTGAATTGCATGATTCTATAATTCAGAATCATTCATGTGAGCAATCATGGATATGTATCGTTTTACTTTGATATGGAATTGAATCAAGCATCTTATGGTACGTACTGATAACTATATTTTGAACGATATATGTGTGTGCATGTGTAAATAAACAAAGGCAAATCATCTAATAATAAATAAATTATATGTAATTTAAACCAATGAAATATTGTGACATTGTCAGGTAGAAAATAATCAAAATACATAAAGGGTATCCCTACTCTCAAGATCAAACAGAAATGAAAATGCAACATTTCAACAACAACAAAAAAAAAATTGAAAATGCAACAACATCTCCAGCAAGACCTTCAAAAGTTCTAAGTTAACTTTAAAATCTCATGTCACTTTGATGATTGAATTTGGAAAGAAAAAAAACTCACTCAGCACCCCTTGTCTCCCGCATTGTAAGAATTGGTATTGTTCAGTTTTACAAAAGCAGCCGCAGAATACTTGACATTTGTAATATCCCTTCTTAATGCCTCTATTCTCCCAAGAATTCCTTTAACTGCTATATCAAATGCATCTTCAATGGTCTCTAAACTAGAACTTGGATCACGATATATTATTCTTGGAATAAGCTTTATAACTTCCTCTCTCATTGCCAACACTTCACTTTCTGAAACCATAGACAATGTCTCATTGATCATTACTCTCTTCCCTTTGACATCACTTTCTGGTATGTACACAGAGTAGCTAGAACCATTTTCGGGAAAATGCCACAAATATTGATCATATGCTGAACGTGGATCAAAGAAAACAGGAATGCAACCTGCTAAAATTGAGTCAAAAGTTGATCTTCTTGTGAATGAATCCCCTGGAGGCTGTAAACAGAAAACTGAACTCTGAAACACCTTCATAACATGCACAGGATCATCACAATTACCATCAAAACAGCCTAGAAAATTGCAACTCCTAGAGGATTGGCAATGTTTGATTATATCATTTCTCATGGAGGAAGATGAACTAGGCCTTGGAGCACCTGCGAATGAAAACAAGTAAGGCCTTTTCACTATTCTCATTCTTTGCTGCCACTGAAAAATCTCCATATCCTTAGAAGGATGAAAGTAAGTTGGATATGGAATTGGAAAATCATTATCATATGAAGCAACCGATTCAATTAGCAACATTGACATGTTGCTTGCTTCTGGTAAGAACATAAGCTTTGTGCCCCAATCATGCTTTTTTTCTGTGTCTGTCATTCTCCTGAAATCCGAACCAATCCTCCCCCCAACAATGAAATGATCTCTACCCAACATTCTTTTCCATTCAGGTTGTTGTGCCAGCCATTTCACTAGTTCTTTTGGTGAAGCATCTCTTGTAGAAACATTAAAACCCCAAAGGTATTGACCCACATCAAGGCCAGCATAGTAGGGTACATATATAGCAGAGGCCAATGAAGAATCATTGGTTAAGCACTTGTAGTGCTTCATTGTGTTATGGAAAATAACTTCAAGTGAAAATTGGTTAGTTGCATACCAACTTCCATTCAAAAGCACCTCTTCATTTGATTTCTCAATAACCTTAGGGCCAAGGCCTAAGTTAGACATGTAAGGGCACATATCAACCCACTTTGATAGAGAGTGACAACCCTTCAACAAATCCTCATTGAACCTGCTAGGAAGATCATAAACATAGATATATTTGCCTGAACAAGGATCCAAATTGTTTGTGTGCACCTTTGTAACAAGTTCAACATTGTCAACGCACCTTGGTATATTGGAGGCTCTATCTGTTACATTATTTTGATTGGTATAGTGACTAGTTTTTATTGGACAACCATTAGTTTCACTAAAATCGACAGAAAAACTAGAGGGTTTAGACAACTGTGAATGTTTTGCATCATTGGTGTTGAGAAGTAAAATTGTGATCCTACGATCAGTTAAAGTCAAGTAATAATCTAAGAAAAGAAATGACACACAGAAAACAAAGGCAGTGAGAAACACAAACCATAGAGGATTAAAGTACTTCCTCAATGGAGGCTTGCCCATCTTCTCTGTTTGGCCTTTTGAGAGTCAATAGAAGAGTATGTGTTTCTCTTGATGTTATTGGAAGAGGGAGAGATAGAGAAAAATTGTATAATGCAAATTGTGAGTGTTAATTGAGAGCGTCATTAAAGGAATGATATGGAAAGAAAAAAGGGAAAGATATTAATTTTTGAAAATACTAATGAATATTCTCTTTTCCTTAAAAAGGAAGAACTGAATAAGAATGGAAAGTTTGAGAAAGGAATGAAAGCATATGAATGAGCCAAAACCATAATGTTGCCATTCCAAACATAATATTTCATGAGCAAATCAAAATAATGTACGATTTGTGTCTGATCCACTATAAGGTGATAATATAGGACCACCTCTGGCATTATATAGCAATCAAAGAATCAGAGATTTGGTTTCCAAAAAAAATAAACGAAGAATCAGAGATTTGCACTAATCCATTTCTGAAAGAAAAAAAAAGTTTTAATTATTAGGATTGATTTAATTTTGATGGTTCATAATCAATTATCTTTATATTTAGGGGGAGGGGGGATTCTTTTTAGGATTGTTTAACATTAATTGGATTAACATACAAGTGAAAATCCTCTATATATGATAATAATATAGATAATTAACATTCTAGGTGGGAAGATATGTTTGTATATGTTACAAATGTAAAAACTTAAAAAAGAAATTAAGATTTTGATAGAATATTTTAGAGGTTCACTCCTATGATCGCTCTTGATGTCCATGTTATTTAATTAATTCCAGCTCAACCTATTAGGCCAGCTTATTATAGGTCAAGCTATTTTTGGGTAAGGATGGGTTGGGGTCAAATTGTTTTAGGTTACTAAATTGCTGATTCAATTTGTGTTCAAATAGGCCATATTATGATAATTTGAATTATATCATTTTTATTTTCTCGAGTTTTATCACTTCAAAAAAATATATATATGTATCTTATTTTTTCTTGCATTGTCTAAATTTCAGTAAATATTAAATAGATGTCTTTGTAACATAATATATTTAAAGATAAATTTTATTAACTCAATATCCAAAAAAATAAAAATTCCTCCCAATATCATCTTTAGGAGGGATTTAAAATCTTAATCCCGGACCCGCGCTACATCGGACTAGTTGCAAAGCGATCAACTGATAGAATATTTTCAAAAAAAAAAAAAAAAAAAAAAACTATCTTATTGTGGAGTGGCTCTCTTAGCATGCACTTAAAAATATTTTGAATACTTTCCTGTCTTGTGGTGATGTGTAATTTTTTCATAGTAATTTATCTTACCTTTCAATGCACCCATCAATGAAAATTTTGATTTTTAAGATTCCGAAGAAATTCTATCGCTTCACGAACATCTGTCAAAATTTTCATACTCCTTACAGGCTAAAGTGATATGTTTACCTAAAAATGCTTTTCAAAAAATTATTCATTAAAAAGATTTAATTCTACATATTTCCCAAAATATAAAAATAGTATATAATCTAATCCTGGAAAAAAAAATTGAAATTAATTCTAATTATTTTTTTGAGGCGAGATGGCTCTCTGAATATTTTTACAAATTTTGACTCGTTGAGCCAGTTATGAAACTAATCCAAAATATAAGACAGATCAGGAATAAAAATATTTAATCTCCTTTAAAAAATGGCATGTGATATGCGTCTAACATATGGTGATTTCTAAGTAAAAGAAGTAAGGAATTAATCATAAATATGTGAAAATAAGCTCATAAATGCAAGAAATATTGATTATTCCTTCTCAATCATTCTCTTGCTCAATTTATGCATTTTGATAGCAGGAAACACCAAAAAGAAGTGAAAGAGAGAAGTTGAAATTGCATAGTCTCGCTTAAAACGCGCGAAAATGGCGCGATCCGCGCGAATTTGGCGCTGATCGTGCAGGCGTCATGAATGCAATCCTTGATTTGTGGAGTCGCGAATTTGGCACTGATCGTGCGGGCATCATGAATGCATTCCTTGATTTGTGGAGTTTGATGAAAATAAAAATTTAATCAAATTAACGAGAGGATTATGACCTGATTAATTGGTGGAATTATGAGAAAAATGGAAATTTAATCAGAATTAATTAGAGAATCATGACATTGATTGGTGGAATTATGAGGAAAATGGAAATTTAATCAGAATTAATGTAATGATTATGACCTGATTGAGTAGCTGGCTATATAAAGGAAGCATAAACTCTAAAAGAAAATCATCTTTTGGAAAGGAGAAATTGGAGAGGAAGCTCTCGGTGACTGAAGATTCAAGACTTCTTCTTCTTCTTCCGGTTTTACATTTTCATGAACTCTTTCTCATTATTTAAATTGTCAAACATGAATATGTCTGGCTAGTTTTTTTATTATATTGTGGTAAGGGTCACAACCCTTGATGTGAACCCCTTGTATTTTGGTTAAGTTTATGGTTAATTATTCAATTGAATTTATTTTACTCTGTTCTTCATCCCATAATTCTTTTAGAATTCGCGACTCTATTAGGATTGCGAGGGTTAGGGTTTACAATAGGAATATTGGGATTCTAATTCCTGACAAAGGGTAAGATAACTGTTCATGTATGCACTAAGGATAGGCTATATGAACTGCAAATGTGAAAATTCACTGGGCATAAAGATTAACTTGAAAAGGGATTTCTAAGGGATTATGATTCCAATAGGGTTAATAAGGTTAAAATCATTAAGAGATTAGGGCTTAACTAATTAATTATAGATGGTGAATTGTTTGATCAATTGGGTAATTAAACATAAATATTAATCATTATTAAAGGTGGGGATCGGAAAGGTGTTGGCGTTCTTTACTGCAATAGTTTTCTTACAATATTTTCTCAAATCTCAACCCCTTTTGCTTTAAGTTTTCAACTTCTCTTGAATTGTTCATAAATTATTGAATAATTCACAATTGTTACAAACACTATTACTTTCAAATCAACTCTTGTTCTTCCATTCTTAAAAGGAATAATTAATTGATATTCGACCCAATCCCTGTGAAGACGATACTCTACTCACTTTTTATTACATGGTGTTACGATCGGTACACTTGCCAATTTTTCGCAACAGTATGTGAAGATGAAACTTAGGTTCTTTTATTTTTACTTACACAATTTTCTTGTCGTGGAAACTTTTATCCTCACACAAAACCAGTAGAGTCAAAACCCATCACTGGAATTGCCTTTGAGACTTTGACCCATGAAAGTATCTTCTGCTACCCAACTTGAAGTTTAAAAAATAATAATAATAATTTGTTCCAAACCAAAAATGGAAAGAAAAAAAACTCGGGCACGTGGCTGAATACTATTTGCAGTACTCCCTTGTGATTCACTCTATGATGTTGATTGACATACATATAAATTAAGCAAGTCTCAATCATAGGCTCAAATTAAGTTAAATAAAAAAGTTCAAAATGACAAAATTAAAAGTGGAGAAACAAAAACTTGATCATGTAAAGATGTGAAAAATCTGCAAAAGAATGCCTTAGTATACAAGTGATGCAAGTCAGCAGGAGCCCACTTTGGAATCTGGTGATTATTATTTGGGAGCTTGTAGAGGAACAAAAGTTGGTATTAGAACTCAATACTAACCCTACTTATTAGCCTGGCAATCTTAAAATCATGTGTATTTTATTTATTTTTATTTTTATTTTTTTTATTTTTGTACAAATCCTAAAGCAGGTTGAGTTGCACAGTTTAACCAACTACCCACTCTTAACACACCCACTCCATTATGATTTATATATACTCTTTATCTCACATACCAAACTTGGATTGAAAATAATTTCTTTCCCCACGTAAATCATTCTAGCTTGCCCATTAAGACAAATAGGAACCTCAATATAACCCTATTCATAGCTAGGCTATGCTCTCAAGTCTCAAACATTACAAGTTACTACACCTCAAACTTGGGTTTATTAGGAAGAAAAATGAGAAAACGTATGGAAAGATTCGTAGTTCGTCCATTCTCTTTAAGATGTGCTTCCCATTCAAGTGTGGAATTAGGTGCACCCAAAGGACCAAAAGAAGATTCCAAAGGCCCTATTGCTTCAAGTAGCTAGTCTCTCTTCTCTATGTCATGAGTTTATCTCTCTCTATTCATTTTTTCTTGCTTATAGGTGAATGGAATGATATCTGAAATTTGAGATATTTGTTATGCAAGGAAGACAAGAAGGCGAAGATAGATCAGTTATGAAGAGAAGCAAGCCTTCGAGGTTTCTGGTTCTACCAAAGCCTAACGTAGCTGCTGGCATACAGCGATTAATCAGGGGCATCAAGAGTTTATCTCGATTATTTTGTGAGTGGATTTAATTATGAATTTTTATTTGTTTTTTTACTTTTGTCTGTTATTAGTTATTATTGTTCGTACATTGAATTTCAATTTCCAATATGCCCGACAGAGAATCAAAGTTACATATAAATTATTTTTTAAATGCATATAGTTTATGGTAGATGCATTTTTTGTCTTTTGTTTTTTTTGGTGGTTGAATTTTTTTTTCTTTTGATATGTAGTTTTTTTTTTATATACGTAAGAATGGAATACATAACTTAATATAAACTATGTAAATCCCTCGCCACTAGACCAAAGTGATTTTTTTTTTCTTGGATCTTTCTTGTATTTATATGCAATATGACTATTTTTTGATAAATGAGCTGTGCTGCACTAATTTCTCTTTTATCAAATGACCCTTGTAGCTAATGCCTAATGGACCTGTACGATAAGAAAATGGAATATATAGTTTACCCCAAAAAAAAAAAAAAAAAAAAAAATTGGAACATATATATAGCTGAAATATAGAGGCAAGTAGGCAACCTAGGAGACAGGTTAGAGGTATGGTATGTAATTTGAAGGCTGAATTTGATCTTTGTCACATGCATTCATCTGTAAAGGACTTTTCTTTTCCCCTTAGTTACCACTTTTCTAGTCTCAACGTTTTATATTTTAAATTACCACAGTATAGTTTTTTTCTTTTGTCGTATTGTATCCATTAATTAAAAATAATTTTGGCCAAGTCATTAGAATTGATATAGTATTAACGGGTTGGGATTGTTTGTATATATGAGATTATAAATTTAAATTTCAATGCCACCATTATATAAAATAAAAAAAAAAAAAACGATTTTGGGCAGCTGTCTAGCATGAAACTGTATTAATGTACAAAATCATAGCAATTAATTTTTGTGTCCAAATCCAAGCTGCTCAGTATTTCTTGCACATTGATTGATTTTATTTTTTATTTTTATTTTTACTATCTGGCATTCGAAATGTTTGATCAAATTAAGTTTCATCCTAATCACAATAACTTTGTATTATACTTGAATAAAGGTTGATCAAATCCCAGTGAAGGAGTAATGATTTGCGTGACTCCGTAGGTTGCTTTTTGATGAATATATAATTAATTTATCAAGATTTGATTTTATTCTAATTTAATTTATACTATTTAGATATATTATTTGATAATTTCAAAAAAGTAAGTCTAATTACTATACTTGATTTTCGAATTTTTAAATAAAATGAGCTAACATATTATATATTTAATTTGTTGATTATTTTTAGAATCACTGTATTTTATTTATTTCATACCATAATCATATTTATTTATTTTTCACCTATTATTTTGTACATGATGTTATAGATGAAGAAAATTTAAAAGTATTTTGTATGGAAACACTTAAAATTATTAAATTGACATTAACTCAATCTCTGATCAATTTCAAAATTTGAAAAAAATTCATGTTTAATTTTACAAAGTACAATACATTTGATTTTGAACTCAATCTTTGAATAATTTATTTAAAAAAGAAAATTGGTTATTAATCAGTATTTAATCATATCTTTAAACAAGTAATTCGAGATGTATTTAAGATAAGGATTTTCTTAACACAAACGGCCTGAACCAGAGCCATATTTAAGGTTTGATTTTCTGACAAAATTTGCATAGCATATTTAGGACAATTTGCCCACTTATTTCAATTCCCCTTGTTTATATCCATTTTATTGCATCTCTTTGTAATATGTTGAATATTCTTGTCACTTCAATTTAGTTTACAAAAAGGATACTGAGGAGATGGAACCTGAGATGGAAATTGGATATCCAACAAATGTGAAGCATGTAACACATATTGGACTTGATGGGTCAACTACCACAAATAATGTCAATGGTTGGGACAATCTGAAGGCACCTGAATTATTGTCTTTCTCTCCAATTTCATTCAAGCAATTTGAATTGGCCATGGCTACCCAAACTCACCAACCTCTCATTAATGATCCCTCCTCAAAATGTGGTTCAAACACTTGAGGGAATGTTGCCATTCCAATTCTCTTCTTCTAATTGTAGATTAATGATGATTAAAGGTGATGATTGATAACGATGCATGTAGGAGGAGTTCACATATAAGTGCACAAAATGAAAATTCATGGATGCTTGTAATCTCTTAGTCTTTGTTTTGCTTGGTTCTTGATATTGCCTCTAAGCCTCATTACTTTTTTCGTTTCTTCAATATGAAGTCTTCCATTTTAAACTTGATTGAGTTTTTCTTTCTATAAATTGTTCTATCAAAATTGAAAAGTGAAAGAAAGCTAGCTAAATGGGATTGACTTTGTAATTTTTTTTGGATAAAAACAGCCATTGGCTTCTAATAAAGATTTAATAGTTTAATAAACAATCCTTAATATGTTTGATTTGATTGTATTGATTCTAATGACTAGAGATCAATATGAGAAGTGTCTTAAAAACGTGATAAGAAGATACCTAATCTCAACTGACACGTAAATTAGTTGGATGATATCCTTTGTCATATAGCTATAAAATAACTTTAATGTAATTTCCCTTTTCCCTCACTTTTCTCCAATATTAGCATTCTATATTAAAAGAAAAATAATTTTATCTTATTTTCTAAACAAACTAGCAATGTTAAACAATATGACACTATAATCAAAGTTACGTTTGTACATTAAATAACAACACAAGAAGAATTGTACACTTTGACATATTTTTATCGATTGTTACACTAGAGTATTTTGACATATTGAAAAGTAATCTTGCAAATTGAGGTATAAATAGGTTGGGTTAGATTTTGCTTTAAAAGAGATTAGGTCTATGTAAAATATTTTAAATCTAACCTGATCTGTTAATTTTGTATAGACTCAATTATTCTGAGAACCTTCCATTAGAGTGTTTGAATTTTATTTTGAGAGACCAAATGGGGATTATTATCTCCAAATTGGTCTGTTGTTAGCTGTTGTGTGTTGTTTTTGTTTCCTGTTGTATATAAAAAAAAATCTATACAACTTATTTCTTAATGATAACAAATATTTGGTTAAATTTTTTAAAAAAAGAGAGAACAATGTTATGCTTGATATTAATAATGTAAAAAAATATAAAAAGTTGTGGATTAATTATTAAGTACTTAAAATTGATGGAATTAAACCTGACCTATCAACTCGATCAGGGTACCGATTTACTAAGTCATTAGTTAAACCAATTGATCCGGAGAAATATATACAAATTTATATTTTGTGTTCAAAATTTTGTAAAAATATTCAAATACTTAAACATACATGTATATGTGTTTTGTTTTTGTCTTTTTCAAAAAAAGAAAAAATGCACGATCTACCAATTCAATTGATTCAAAGAAAATCGGACAGATCATTGATTTTTGCCAAAAACTAGCTAAGTCGATCAATTTTCTCCCTCGAACTGATTTTTTCACCAATTCATTGGTTTACAGTTCGATCCGACCAATTTGAGTCGGGTTTAATAATAGTGCTTAAAATTCAAGCAAGTAAGTTATAAAATTTAAAATTCCAAAAAATAATTTATCAAAAACATAAAGTTAATGTGAGTAATTTAGAATTTGACATCGATTTTATATAATTTAAGTTTGTGGAGGGAACTTATTTGTTTATTGTTTTGTGGGGGTATTGAGTACAATTATCAGTAGTTGGTCACTTGGTCCGTTAATGAGTTTCTGTCGGTTGCTGTTATTTAATGTTTTTCTCTTTTGATGTTGTGTTATTGTTCGTTTACAACAACTTCCTTTTTTCTTGATTCTTTCCATAGTTATATTCTTTTGGGGGACTAAATTCTCTCACATGCTAATTAACATGATCATGTTATGTAAGATAATTGTAACCATACATAAGTGATGGGTGAGTTAATGGTGATAAAGAAAGAGAGAGAACAAATATAACGATAGGAAGTTACACAATCATCACCATTAATTTAATTATTAATAATTTAGATTCTCCCACATAACATAATCATGTTAAATTACATATTAGAAGATCCATTTCTTATTTTTTCGGGTCACAATTTTATTTTCATATTCACGTTAGAATAGACCCACGAACCGAACCGAACAAAACAACAAGGAAGGACAATAAGGACATTTCACTCGTCCAACCTTAGTTGTCGGTGGAGAACAGTGGTTCCTTGCCTCAAAGCCAGCCTGTTCTCACTTAAACATCGAACGCTTTGTTCCTACGCACCGTCGATCATTCTTAAACATGTTCGAGATATAATCACATGTAGTAGTAGTAGAAACAACCCACATTACACCATTGGAAAAGAACCTTCCATCTAACAAACACATATATTTCATTCTCTCTCTCTCTCTCTTTCTCTCTTTGAAATCAGAAAAGAGAGATCAGAGATGGAGATGGTGAAAAGAAGCGTTGTTGTTCTTCTTGTTGCGTTGGTTGTGTTTTCTGCTACGGTGGTGAGTGTGAAGGGTGATGATTCTGACACGAAGACGCTGGTGAAGTATAAGCATGGGAAGAAGTACTGTGACAAGGGTTGGGAATGTAAGGGTTGGTCCATTTATTGTTGTAACCTCACAATCACCGATTACTTTCAAACCTACCAGTTTGAGAATCTCTTCTCGAAGCGTAACGCGCCGGTGGCTCATGCCGTCGGTTTCTGGGACTACCACTCTTTCATCACCGCCGCCGCGGTTTATGAGCCCTTGGGTTTTGGCACCACCGGAAACAAGACCACACAGATGATGGAGATTGCGGCATTCCTCGGACATGTCGGCAGCAAGACCACTTGTTAGTCTCAAAACTCAGTTAATTCTATGATTAATTTTGTGAAATTGATTTTCTCATATATAGGGTTATTATTACATTCTTTGGAATTGTAGTGGTGAAGATCTGAATGTCTAGTGTTTGAAAATTGAAACTTTGAATGACTTTGATGATTGTTGTCTGATTTGATTGGTGTACTGTAAACCTTGATTTGTTTCCTTCTTTTTAAGTTTGGTTGTTGCATACATTATTCAATGAGATGATGTGTTATCAGTTTTTTTTTTTTTTTGGTAAATGTATGGTTGCTTGTGAATTATGTTAAAGGAGAGAACACTCAGTTGTTGTGTTGATTTATGATTGGCGATGGGCATCTGACATCTTCATCTTTATTTTGTAAGATAGAAACATGCTTGGTGGAAGTTCATTCATTAGGGATATCTGACTTAGATTTTATCATTTATGTTGTGGGACTTGTGCAAAGTGTAATGGTTGATTCAATTGTGCTTTGATTTGGAGAACTGTGTTGTTGATCGCTCTTATGATGCTTATGCCAGGTGGTTATGGAGTGGCCACCGGAGGACCTTTGGCCTATGGTCTTTGTTACAATCATGAAATGAGTCCTAGTCAGTCATACTGTGATGACTATTACAAATTCACATATCCCTGTTCTCCTGGTGCTGATTACTATGGACGTGGAGCCATTCCTATTTACTGGTAAGTATATGTTTTAGCTGTACTGATGATAGAAGCATATTTTCCTTGTTCTGGATATCCCCATTGTTTGACTAAATTGCTTTATCATGCATAGAGATGCCAAAAGGTAGCTAATCTTAGAAGTTTCTTTCTCATTCGTGAACCTCTCTGATTGTTATTCATCCCAAACTTGTCCAATGTCATTTTAAGATTTCCCCATTCTCCCTGACCTGTCTGTACCAAATCAATCAGACCCATTGAAGGTTTAATCAACCCACCGCATGACATTATTTGTTCATCAGTGACAACATCCCCTCTCTTCCAAGAAAATGGATAGTTGTTACGTTCTAATGCTCTCGCCATTTATTTCATCCTAAGCACCTGAATAACCATGATCATCGAACTCAGTTTAACAAAGAAGTTATGTTTGAACAGTCTATGAAATGTAAGTGACACATTTGACACATGTAACCACTGGGAAACATTCAAAACATCATTGAACAGCTCATTGTGGTGATTATAGATCCTTCAAATCAAAACCGTGAAAAGATAGGAGTTAACTGAGCCTTGCAAAGTTTTGAAAGATCAGAGTAAATGAGACAGAACCTGGTGCAACAAGCGGTAAAGTAGAAAAAGAAAGGGGAAAATAGAAAGAAAAATGGTGTAAAAGATGGATTAAAGAGAGATAGAGAGCTGGATTTCTGGGTTTGTGTAGATGATATGTGGAACTGTCATTAATACCATTTAAAATGTAAATATAATATATGCATGTGGAGGTTTTCTATATCACTTAAACCTGTTCCCAGACTTTCTATTGTTCTGGTATATAACGTTCTGTTTGGTTTAGATTGGTTGAGTATTTTACCATGTTAGTATAATGGCAATTTGTGGTCAGATTAAGTAGCATTTCAACTGTCAAGGCCAAGGGTTTAGTCATAGATGAAACTGCTTTGAATATTTAAACTAGTATTTCATGCACATTTTCATGATAATATATTTAATTGAAGCGGGTTTTCTTGAAATATAGAATAGGCAATAAGACATTCGAATAGGATAGCATGGTAGGCTGCACTTATGTGTGTGTGTCTATCACAACATACCTTTAAATATATGTACATCATTGTGCTTGTTGAATGTGGAGGTTGTACTTACTGGTTACTTCAATATAGGAACTACAACTATGGCGCCACTGGAGAAGGTTTGGATGTTGATCTATTGAGCCATCCAGAATACATAGAGCAGAATGCAACCCTTGCTTTCCAGGCTGCAATTTGGAGATGGATGACACCAATCAAAAAGTCACAACCCTCTGCCCATGATGCCTTTGTTGGCAACTGGAAGCCTACCAAGAATGACACTCTGGAGCATCGGGTTCCTGGTTTTGGCACCACAATGAACATTCTCTATGGAGATGGTGTTTGTGGACAAGGTGATATTGACTCAATGAACAATATCGTTTCCCATTACCTATATTATCTTGACCTTCTGGGTGTTGGTCGAGAAGAAGCTGGTTCCCACGATATCCTTACATGTGCTGAGCAGGTTCCTTTCAACCCATCTTCCAAGGCTACATCTTAAGTTAGATTATATTTATTAGCATATGATATTCTTGTGCCAATCCCTTTGAAAGTGGTAAGTTAATAAGGGTTCTTAAAGTTATTGGTATGCAATAATTTTGAACTGTGTGGCAGTGTGTGGATTCTTTATAGCTTTTCTTTGTTGTTGTGCAGAAGTCAAGTCATTTGTAATATCAAACACTTCGTGAAAAATCTATATCTTGTATGGTATATATTTACGTTATGGTCGATTTTGTTATTATATACATTCCTTGGTTGCAGAATTTGTAATGTAAATTTGAATTTTTTTATTTCAAACAAAATCTATTCCGAGTCTTTTATGTTTTTATTAGTGGCAAACAATATAAATTACTTTGGCCCCTATTTAGAATTGCAAGAAATTAAACTATCGTGTATCTGCTATGCACATGATTGCCCCACTTTTATTCAGGTTACAAAAAGTAACACCAGAATAGAATTTACATGAATTTTTTTATGAAAAACTCACGAGGAAGGAAGATTATTCTAGTCTAATTCAAGGCAAGGGCTTTTCATACGCCGCTACAAAAATTTATAGTGATCTTGGTACACATGTCCATAATTCCGAGGTTAATCATATGAAAACTTAAAAATGGAAAATCTTATTATTTAGGTTAAATAAATTATTTAATGCACCTAATGGTCAAACACGTTTAGACCAGCAGGTGCAGCATGCATGTGGCTGGTGATTATTTGTGGCCCAAGTGGCTAGCCCCACGAGTTAGGCCGAAAAGCTGTATCTATTCACATATTAACGATCCAATAAAAATAAACTTGTCGGTGTCACTCGCTAGATTTTATTTCTATGAATTAATTTCACCTTGTTAACTCTTGCATACGCCGATGATTATTTTTATTAATTGAATCAATAATTTTTCTAATTCAATCATTGATTCAATTAATAAAAATTTTGTTCGCTTTAATCCGATTTTTGGAATATGATAAATGATCTTGGAAGAATATTTCTTATAATAGGACAGTATTTAAATCAGACTAATCGGGCAATCCATAAAATAATGGATATATTCAGGGAAAAAGAAATACGTTTAATTCTTACGACAAATCATGTCTTCTATTCTTTGACTAAAAGACCTTGCCATTGTTAATTACCTAAAGTTGCGTTGTAGTCCTGTTAAAATAGATGAATTGTTTTAGTTATTGGACATAAAAAAAAAGCATGTGGCTTCAAATTATACAATGCACTTCATTCATTTCTCTTTCTTTTTTTTTCTTTTTTTCTTTTTTGCTCATTTTCCTTTCCTTATAAAACTTTGTACATTTTTGTTAAAACCCACCTTAGAGATAAATTCTCCCTTAAAAGAAAAAAAGAGTTGCAGTGTCAAACATGTGTGCGACGATTATACTCAAATGCGAGTTTGGACAAACAAGTTACAAGTTTGAAATACTCAGTTTCGTTTCTTGTTTTTTGTATTTCTCTATTCAAACTCAGCTTAATTCGGTTGAAGCTTTTTCCTCTTTTCTTTCTAGCCGAAAGCTTAATGATCAAGTTTATGCAAAAATAAAAAATAAAAAACAAAAAAAAAATTACTTTGAAATAAAAAAAAATTGTGTGGCTGAAATCATCCCTCTTTTGACTGTGTCCCAAGTATTTTCTGTTAGTATGAAACTAGCGCTTATGGGAACTAGATAGGTGCCTCGTTCATGAGAATCTTGAATGGAAAAATCTAGAATGCTTTGAATTTGGACCTGAAGGATCTATGTAATGTAGTAGTTAGAGTTTTCAATTATTTTCGGTTTATACAACCTTCCCTAAAGAAATACCTTCTAAAATAATACAAAAATCTATAATTTTGTTTATTGATAACTTCAGATAAGTCGAGACTTGATTATTCTTATTTTTATTCAATTCAATATTTTGAGAAGAATCTTTTAACGATATTGATTAAGTCTATTTTCCTAATTTATTAAGGGCTCGTTTGATGGATAAGGGTGGGATATGATATGGGGTTGATGAGGATAGAATACAATATGAGCCTGATAAGCCTATATCGTTTGATGAGCACCTGATTAGCAATCTGATAAGATTATGTAGAAAAAAAAATATATATATATAATGCAATAAATACAAATATATTGGGTAGCGTGGGGATATATTGGGTATCCAATATTGGTATCCTATCTTGTTGAATCCTAACTCAGCATAAGATAAGAAATCATGTATTGGATAAGATTAGGGGTGTTCAAAATATCTAAAAGAATCAAACTGATCCATAACCAAACTGCTCCACATTTTAAAAATCGGTTATTTTTAAAAACTGATTTCATATGAAACTGCATTTTATTTTATAAACTGGTTATTTACCAAATCATAAAAATAATTGGTTGTCCATGATTATCCATAACCAAACTGCTCTACAATTAAAGAACAAATAAGTATTATGTTTTATGTCTGTTATATTAGTCAATTGATTCGAACTTTCAAACAATAAACTAGCAAAAAAAAAGTTAAGGAGTTCAAGTAGAAAACATTTATTTAAAAAAAATTACACATGAATCGAAAGGTCTTATAATAAGAAAGCACTTCTTACGTAAAGTAACAACTATTATTACCAAAAAAAAAATGACAAAGGAGAAGGCTCGAATCATGTAGAGAAATTTAGTCTGCCATGGTGCATCAGCATATTTCAAAATTCTCAAAAATATCACTTTATAGAACCTAAAATAACACTTTATGTACGCTGCAATTTTTTCATACTCACAGTGGAAAATCATCGAAAGACCCATTGCAAACTTATCTTTGGGTAAATACAGAAAATTTCATTCTCAATGCACTATCCAGAATTATCAACCTTATAGTGGGCATTCATGTACAAAAGTCCCATTTTTCCAACATATAGCATGAATAAAAGCATGTGTTGGCTTATTACAACAAATTTAATAGCAACTAATTCTAAAACAATAAAAAAATTTGTAAGAAATAGTTAGTTAACTACCTATAATCAGGAGAAACAAACGACTACTTATAAAAATAACACAATTCATCAAAAATCGATTTTGAATTTGTTAAAAAACTGGTTTCGAACTTGATAACCGGTTTATGGTTTATAACCGGTTTTGATTTAAAACTGATTTTGAATTAAAATCGTGTTAAAATCGGTTTTAAATCAAAACCGGTTTCAAACCGGTTTAGAAAATTAAAAACTGATTTTAAAAAAAAAAACCGGTTCGGTTCGATTTTTGTTAAAACCGGCTCTCTGCACAGCCTTAGATAGGATAAAATTAATCATATTCTATTGACCCACCAAACAAGAGATAAAAGTAAGATATGATAAGTTATCTTATCATATCTTCTTTATCAAGTGCTCCAAACAAGCCTTAAAATTAATTAACGAGTCACTTATCATGATAAGAACTAACTGTTTTTTAATTTCTGGAAAATACAAAAATAAAATCTAGAGCATATTATAAAATGTGAATATTACTATAATTTTAAATTTATTACTCTTATTACCCGATTGATTATCGTTTGATCAATTTCAAATCAACGGTTAAAAAATAAAAAAAAATAATTGTCATTAATTCTAAATTGATCAAATAATAATCATTCAAATAATAAAAATAATAAAATTAAAATAATAATAAATATAATCGCCTCATTATCACTATAAAGTATAAAAGTTTATTCTTGAGTGATGAAATATAGTAAGAGCAACCACCACGATGACTATTCTATCCTTTGATTCATGTTTCCATTGTGCATCAATTAATAGTGAGAATCGCCGTCCATCTTTGATTTTCTTCTTGAAGAGATTTGACCCTCTGAAACCCACCGCGTCTAATCAAGTAATGATAAGTAATTAACAAAATTTAATTAGTAACTAAAATTATTTTAGGAAATTAACGACCTTATGTAAAACAAACTTGAGATAAGTACACTAATGTTGTACTTTATGTTGAGCTGTTAACGATTATTGATTGGTTATAAGACATGACACAATCATATTGTTTTTTCTCATTCCGTAATCCTATCCATTCACTCACTCCCGAATAATCCGCGCCGTCCAAGCCACGTGTCATTGTTTATTTATCATATTTTTATTTGTCAGATTGCGTTTACGCGTTGTCGTTCTGATCCATTCTTCCATTTTCCTTATTATTATTATTATATATATATATTCCTTATTTTGCGTGGCGGAAAAACAAACTTCTATAGTCACAGCCATTCATCGAAAAGTCACCACTTGCCGGTGACGCACCCGCTCGTGACGGTAGCGCTGCTCTCAAGCTTTTTCGGAACAAGAAGAACTCGTTGTTCAGTTCAATTCAATTCAACTCAATCGAAACTTCTAGATTCGTTCTTTCGCTTCTCTGTTTTTGCAAGCTGTTCTTTAAGAAATCAAAGGATTCTGATGCGAAATGGAGAAAATGTTGGATCGGGAATTTTGATTAGTTTTTGCAATTTCACGATTTGATTTTCATATTGCTCAATATACGTGGGCGTCGAGTTCCGATTCAAGCAGATTATCAACAAGGTTACTGTTATATAGGCTGATTCACGATTGGATTTGCGTTAATTCGATCGAATCGGATTCAATTGCAATTATGACTCAGGTTTTATTCTGATTGCTTTTTTTCGCGTTTTGGTTTTGTCTGTTTCCGAATCTGAATCTTAATATCTAGTGGTTTGATTTTTTGTTTTTTTGTTTTTTTCTGAAATGATGATGATTATTGTGACAGGCCGTGGAGGTGCTCAATCGGTATGGGACGGATCTGGTGGGGGAAGCGAGGGGTTCTGATTCGGAGTGTTTGGTGGGTTTTGAGTGCTTCTTGAACATTGTGAGGGCACTGGGAATGGGATCGTGCATCTCAGAGGTTGGTGCTGGTGGTGGTCCCCCTCCTCTTCTCCCTTATGCAGCTGAATCCAATTTGGATGGTGGGAAGAAGAGGAGGTTGAGGGGTTCCACTTCTTTTGATTATAAAGTGCCTGGGAGGATGTTCTTGAATGGGTCAAGCGAGGTTGCATCCATGTATTGCAAGCAAGGTAGAAAAGGGATCAACCAAGATGCTATGCTTGTTTGGGAGGTTAGCCACTTCTCTCTTAGCGTCTATTGAATTAATGTTGTTTTGGAATATTATATGTACCGTATGTACTCTTGTCGTGCAATTTGCAATAATAGAAATAAATGCTTTTTTTCTTCCTACCTTTTTGAAAATGAAAAAGTTGTGTGTTTTGATGGTAATCAAAGCTGAGCTGGTGTTCTGCTTATTATAAATTTTTAAAATAACCGTCAAGGGTTATTTATGTCTTCTGCATTAAATTTTTTTAATTATTTTTGTTTGCTTATCTTTCAGCTTAGATCAAGCGTCCATGGATTAGTTTTGTTCTTTTTTTTTTAATTAAAAAAACATCAGTTATTTGTGGCTTTGGAATTAATACGAAATGTGATGGGTGGAGCCTTCACCGAACGAGTATGTTATTACCTGTGTCTGACCTTTACCTCGGTTATCTTTTCCCACCTAACTTAGCATAGTTTGAATGAGATACATTAATTGTATTACACACAGTAGTTCCTCTATTGTTTAGATGGTTTACTCATAGTTTGATTCTTTCAGTTTGCACTAAGACTAATGTTATAGACGTTAATGATGCACACAAAACTAAGGCCATTTTCATTTTGCAGAATTTTTGTTCAAAGGAGGGCACTATTTTTTGTGGTGTTTTTGATGGTCATGGACCTTATGGCCATAGGGTTGCTAAGAAAGTTAGGGATTCTTTCCCTATAAAGCTCAATGCTCAATGGGATTTGCATCGTAAGAATAAAGATGGACTCAGTGATCATAGCAGTGCTGCTGGAAGTTATAAATCTGAAGGGACTGGATTTAGACTGGTTGATGAGAAACCTAGTCCCACTGATCATGAGCTTGATGGAACAAATACTATTTTGACACTAAGAGAATCTTTTTTGAAGGCTTGTAAGATCATGGACAAAGAACTGAAACTGCATCCTGATATTGATTGCTTTTGTAGCGGGACTACAGCTGTTACCTTGGTCAAACAGGTTAGCAATATAAATCACAACTTTATGTTCTCTTGATAATTTCCTTGTCTGTTTTACACTTTTTTACTCCTTATATGCTTTTAGGGGCTGGACCTAGTTATTGGAAATATTGGAGATTCAAGAGCTGTATTGGGTACCCGAGATCATGATGATTCTCTTATTGCTGTTCAGTTAACCATTGACCTTAAGCCAAATCTTCCAAGTATCTCTCTCTCTCTCTTCCCCTTTCTATGTGTGTTCAGAATGAACTTGATGAAGTATATTGAAGAATTCCATGTGCTTATATTATTGTTAAACAAATAGATCACTTTGAATATTTACAAGATAATTCTCTATAGCCAAACAATATTCTGTGCAGCTTCATTGTTCAATAATAGCAGCTTCATGATGATGATGTTAATGATAGTGCTTGTCCGAGTAAGAAAAAATGGACTAGTGATTATTATTTATGGTAATCTACAAGGGTATACAATGGATGTGATGATGCATTGGAAAACCTTGTGTTAAAATGCTTCTAAGCGTGCTTGATAACTACTAGAAGACATTTATGTTTAATGATTTAATTTTATAGCATAACCCCTGTTAAAAGGAAACTTAACAAGTTGAAATTTTGCTAACAACATTTTACAGCATATTAGCCACGTGAGCAGATCTAATCAAAATATCCCACTTTTTGTTAAGTTGTTTTTTTGGACCAATATTTTAAGTCTTTCTATGTATCATTGAATCTGCTAACATCCTAATAATAAGCTTTGAGATATGCCCTTCATTCAGAACCTTGGCCATGAGCTCCTCCTTGGTGTATCACTTTTTTTATTGTGAAGTAGAATGTTATACTGGAGACACGATGTCTTTCTAATGTGTATAACGGATACAAAAATGAAAATTGACAAGCCAGTTAACTTGAAATGATTAGACCTGGCATGAGTTTTGTGGTACTTTATGAAGTTGCTGTCGTACTAAAATTATGAAGTAATAGCTGGGGTTTTTAATCTGATCTGTTCACTGCTGAGTAAATTATACTTATATGCATGTACCCAAAAAAAAAAAAAGTATACTTATATGTCATCTTGAAAAAGGATTTCTTTAGGAATTGAAATGTTTTATATAGCTAGTTATAGTTATATGCTAGTGTTAGGCTCGCATGTTTACTGAATTTAACAGAAATGGAAGTAGGGGAATAGAGAAGTAGGGGAAGAAGACTAGTAAACAACTTTGCCTTGTGGCAATGTGTTACAGCTCTGGATTTGAAGGTGAGTGATCTTACAGTATTGGGATTAAGATAGATTGCGAGAAAGATAAAGACGCTAGAAAGAATAGAGTTTCTTTGTTGATGATAGAAAAAATTCAAGAGCAGAGCTTTTCACAGGGAAATTCTCCTGTCACACAGAAATATCACAGTCACATCAATATCCTCCATAAGTGTCGATCAATATGGAGTGTCTCCCTTATATACCACTATAGGATTTCCCTCATACACTTCTAACGGCATAGCTGCCTCACTAACATGTGCTAACTTTCCTGAGCCCTTAATTAATGCCCTCTAACTGCTGCCTGGAGGAATATACCTTCCAGGCCTTAGGTTGCTCCTCTGTTACAATCCTGGTCATAACACAGTCGCCATGGAGTGTGGGAAGCAAAGAGAAAATGTTTAGAAGCAAGTGTAAAACTTAAAAGGGAGATAAGACTGGAAGGAGGGCAGCAAATCATTGAGTGAGCATTTGGGCCTTTGGGCAGGGAGGAAGCAGACCCTTGAAGTTCTGCAGTGTCCTTATCATTTCCATCTTTTCTTTTCACATCTGATTTTATTTTATTTATTATGAGGCTCCACTCTGCTTTAAGGGGTTAATCTCCATATTTTTCTGATCTAATATAAGTTCTTAACAACTTGTTTCAAGTCTGGTCTAACACTAGTAGAGACCTACTTTTTCTTTGTTTCATTGATTTATGATCTACAACTTTGATGTCTTTTTCTTTTCTTTTCTTTTTCCAATATATTTCTTTGGTTCCCTTGTAGAAAAACTTGACCTTTGTGAAAATTACATTCAAGATTGGTGAAATTATATTTCCATTGTGTTATTTACTAAATGCTGTGATTTGGAATTTGTTTAGGGGAAGAAGAAAGGATCAAGCTTCGTAGAGGAAGGGTTTTTTCCCTTCAGAATGAACCTGAGGTGGCTCGAGTTTGGCTGCCTAACTCTGATTTCCCTGGTCTTGCTATGGCACGGGCTTTTGGAGATTTTTGTTTGAAGGACTTCGGATTGATCGCTGTTCCGGATATCTCCTATCACCGCCTTACTGAGAAAGATGAATTTGTTGTATTAGCAACAGATGGGGTAAGACCTAAGGGCTCTTTTCATATGATATGCCATTTTTTATGATCTATATTTGTTGAAACTGATTTATTTTAATATGATATTTAAAGCCAATTCTAGAATACAATTAACTCTAAATGGTGTTCAAACTGCTGCTTGCATTACCTTCAAGTAAGTTGAAATAACGAAATTTGGTTCTAAGTTGACTGCATTTAAATTGACCTCTTTACTGTTTAAGCTAATCACTTGTCATTTGAAATCTGTTAATAAAATTTATCAATTATTATTTGACTTGACTTAACCACTAAGATAAATGTCTTAAATCTTAAATTCTTAATACAAACAAACTCAATATCAAATGTGGCACCAATACCTATTTTGATCCAATACCTATTTTGATCCTGTTGTATCTCAGAAGGCAAACCATATTTATATATCTACATGCATGTTATTTATTCCCTCTTTGGAACAGGAACTGTTGGGATTTGGGAAAAGCTTGCCATTTACATCAATATACTGATTTCTCTTTTTCTTCTACCCTCATATTAAGGTTTAACTATTTTAATTTTCTCTGATGTTCCGCATTCTATAACTCTTGAAAATATATATTCGCCTAAATTGTCCTAAGCCAAAAAAATGTTTTGATTATTTTATCACACATGATCTGCTTACATTTTTTGCACCTAACTGGGTTATGGAATATTATTTTCTGTCAAGATGTAATTGATTAGATGGATGAAAATTACACTAACTTTTTTTAAAAGGATAATTTATTAGGGGAAAGTACAAAATTTTATTACAATTTACTGAACCCTGAAGAAATTTGATTCAAACAATCTTGACTGAATGCAATGCTAAAGAGGTGCATTTTCCATGAAAGATCCGAGCATTCTGTCTAAACCAAAAATAATGCATATGTTGCACCCTAGGGCCTATTAGATATATAGCTTCTAGCTTGCTGTTGTAGCATTAGCTTTTTCCCTTGGGTGTATCAGATCTCTCCCTCCTGCTGTTTGTTACAGATCTGTTTTAGCTTTCTGTTAGTTTGTTGCATGCTGACTCATCAGCTGCTTTACCCATTTCAACCCATATATATTAGAGTGCTTGTGTAAGTAGAACACATATTATTCAATACATAAGATTCAGTTTCATTCTCTCTCTATCTCTCTTCTCTCTTTTCTCTCTCATGGCATTCTCTCAGAACTCGATCATGGTATCAGAGCTTCAGTAACCACAAGGTTACGAGTTTGATTCTCACCGCCCTCCACTTGTGGAATTAAATAAGCATAAGGTAAATAAAAAAAAAGGAAAAAAATTGGGCCTATACAATATCCACGCCTCAAGCCCAAAGGGCTCTTGTGTGAGGAGATGTTTTAGAGAATAGTATAAACCATTAAAAAGGCCTTCACCCAACACCTTAAGGTTTTGGGTTGAATTAGTTATTTACATCATGAAACTTTGATCAGGAATGAAAGTGCCCTGTTTGAGTTGTTTCTTAGCTGGGCATGAAGAACTACATGCTGGAGCAAGACAATGTGTATGAACTATCTGAGTTGTTTTAAACTGTCTTTAATTGTTCTGGGCAGATTTGGGACGTTTTAACAAACGAAGAAGTTGTGGACATTGTAGCTTCAGCTTCACGCTCTACCGCGGCTCGAGCACTAGTTGAGTCAGCTGTTCGAGCATGGAGGACAAAATTCCCTTTTTGTAAGGTTGATGATTGTGCTGTAGTTTGCCTCTTCTTTGATTCAAATTCAGACTTCAAGTCAGCATATATCATGGACAAGCTGGTACCACAGGCATCAATTGACCAATCTGAGCAGTCACCTCTACTTGGTGAGAATGGAATTGGAGTGGAAGCTGAAAAACAGCAGTAATATCATAGCTTTTGTACCATGTCTCATCCCTAGCCTTGCTGGTTTTATTAAGAAGGTTGGGAAAATTGTGCTGCAACAGTCAAAAAGAAAGGGTCATTATTTTGGGTATTTTTTGGTAGTTTTTCTGCCAATATTCTTTTCATTATTTATCTTTCATTTCCTTCGACGGCATTTGAGGGGGAAAGGGGGTTTAATATGTATTTTATATCCGGAGGAAAAGTGGTACCGGGCTTATTTTTTGTGCTGGAGGTCATTTTCCTTCTCTGTATATTTGGTAGATTTGGAGTTTTTGTAAATCCAAGTCTCTCTAGATTCATATTATATAGTTTGTCCTATGGTTATCTGAAATCTGTCGTCATTTTTATGTGCATTATTCTTAAGTTGTAGTTGTATTTTCCAGTTAAGTAAAAAAACGAGAACTGAAGAATGGATTCATTTGTTATGGACTTTTGTATCAGGTTTTTGTTGATTCTATCTCAATGCTGTGCTTCTGTCATAGTTATAAATGATATTGTAATTTTATAGTATGATCATATTGTGGTACCTACGAGCTTGAACCTCGTTTAAAAGAATACAATTGTTTTGGGAGAAATTGCATTAGCAAGATTAGGTATGATGCAACAGTAAGGTGTGATGCAGCCCATCTTACTCAGGACAAGAATGATGTGATGGGTATACTGAAGCTCAGCTATGACACCTTGCCTCCAAGATTAAAGCCCTGTTTTCCGTATTTTTGAATCTACCCCGAAGACTGATTCATGTGAGGGAATTGATGCAATTTATGGGTAGCTGAAGGCTTCGTACAACCACAACATTGGAATCCCTAATCCACCAGAACCGGAAGATGTTGCTGACTACAAAACATGTCGAATTCACTATCTTCTTCGTGACGTCTGCAAGCAAATCCTAAAAAAAATTGGAGGTTTGCACCAAGGGTAACGTTGATGACCTGAGTAATCCCTGTAGATTGTCCTTGCACAGCAAACCACATTCTTATATCTCTTCAAGCAAATTTAGTCAATCATGCGCCCGTGCCTTGTTCTTATTTTCTGAAGTGAAATACCCATATCATATTCTAAAAGGCCTCAAGTTGGCTCGCGTGCTATCCTCCAGAGGAGCATGATTTTCTTTACCATCCAGTGATTTCATTACAATGGTTCATTTAAGGTACTTGAGAATAGACACACGTGTCCGTGATATTCCAATTACAGCTTCTATATGCAACCTTTGTAATCTAGAAACGCTAGATATAAAGAAAAAGCAGCTAGTATCTCCAGTAAGAGACACATGGCGTATGGAGAGGCCAGGAGCAGCAGATATTAAACTAATGGGTAATCTCCTTAATGACTTACTCTAGGATGGCTTACTAACCTCCAAATTTTGAAATTAAGATCGCGAGAACATTACGTTATGGAGATTTATTTTGACCTAAACTGTGAAGCTGAAGAGTTCCCACAGCTTCAAGTGTTTCAGAGAGATTTGCTGTCCGAAAGTGGAGATTAGATAAAGGTGCAATGCCTCGTCTAGAACATCTGCTCATCCATACCTGCTTGTTTTATTAATAAGCTTCCCGAAGAACTATGGTCTATAACTACATCACGAGAAGTGCATGTTCTACGCCCCAATACAGAATTGGCAAACACCCTCCGGAATGTTAAGTTCAAGAATGGTTGTAAGCTCTTAATCTCATACTTAAGTCGTGCAGTTTGAATCCTTGCCTGAATTGGAGCTATTGCTTCATTCATAAGAGGTACGTCCCTCATAAGGGCTAATTTTCATTTTTAACCTTAATTCATGTTGATTATTTTACCTTCCTCAAATGCTGTAGAATACAATTACCGATGTGGACGAGTAGCAGTTATAACTTTAATTCCATATTTGACCTGTAGCATACTAGTTATACATTTGACAGAGACCCAAGCCAAGTCTAATAACATATACAGTTGGTGGTGGTGAGCTTTTGTAATTTACAGATTCACCATGGGAAGGAAAATTTTACCCACGGCGAAGGTTCCCAATGGTCGGTGTCCTCGGTTTCCTAAAAAACACATTTACAAATCATGAAAGTTCCTTAAGAAACAATTTCTCCTATTTTTTATGTCCTTTCTATTTTCAATTCCTTTAACCACAATTTTGACCTTTGTATATGTATTAGTTGCTCCATTTCAATAAATCAACTTGTGAAGTAGTGCAATTAGTAACCAGACTATCACCCAATTGGTATTTAAAGTGCAAACAGAAGAAATATAGTGGGAACCAACTAAATGAACTGTTCCCGTCCGCTCATCCTTCACTTCAATGCTTGAAGAACCTGAGATACAACATACACGAGATTATTAAATGAACAGTTATGCAAATGGAAAAAAATGCAGGCCATTCAAAATTTATCTCTTATAATGCCATTCTACCCAAACCATCTCTAAAAAGCATGCCAATAATATATTCTCTTTAATTTCAACAATTAGATATATTTAATTCAACAATTAGGCATAAGTAAGCAATCTGAAATGAAATGAGTAATTAGTGGTTAAAGGAAACACTTTATACACCAAACACCTCAATGATGAGCAAACAGATAATGTGAACTCAATCAACGATATGGAACTATGCCTTTCTCGAAATTAAAAACTAGTATTCCAAACATGGAAGATTACTGATGAAGCCAAGAATTAGACACCAAATACTAGAGAAATGCAAAGAAGCAAACTTAATTTTGCAAAATTCACGAAACATAATGACAGGGAAAATTAGCCAAATATTCATTCTTCAGTGTCCCCAGGATTTGACATCTCTCTCTCTCTCATAGACCATAGTAATAACTATCCAAGCTCGATCCCAAGATAAACCATTCACTTTAACCAAATTAAGAAGTAAAGAGAGTAAAGAGAGAAATGAAATTTTAGAGGCACTGCACATCTTACACAGGCCACATCCTACACAGGCACAAGATTATCAATGCCAACACAAATCACCTGATCCCTAGTTTGAATTTCATGGAGGTATATTTTATTAATATACTAATTTTAAATAAATTTAGACAGTGTTATAGTTAGTTTGTCTTTTGAATCTTAAAACAAGTTATAATTAGCGATAAAATATACGAACACGTAAGCACATAGCTAGAAAAGTGGACTAAATAAACTACTGTTATTCAGCACTTGGCATAAAACTGCGAAAACCACCAAATAGAAGCCTGAAGAAAGCGCAAAAGACTTTGGGGGCATGAAATTGTGCATCACCAATAAACATTTGTGAAAAAAAAAAATAACTAAAATACGAGAGATAATAAAGAACTAAGAAATGATACTCACAGTTGTACTCAGTCCATCCAATAACCTGATTTTCAAGGTCATAAAAGACAAGTTTATTTGAAAGCACTAAATCTGCAACAAACAAAAAATATAGGTGAACCTCAGAGTAAGGTCATGGAAAGCATACATTCTAGAGATCCAAAATGATTATTGATAAATCCATTAAAATTTACATAAAAAGATTAGGAAATATGTTCCACCAGTAAAAAGAAAACATTTATTGAAATATTTAGCCAGAACTTTCTTATTATGGGGTACTGAAATTAATCTTATCTCCAGTACATACATGTTTTCTCCACCACAGACTCACAATGTGGAATATAAGTTGGGATAAACTATTCTCCACACAAAAATTATTCAACACTTACAGCCCAAAGATCCATCTAAATGACAGGTCCCCAAAACAAAACCCCAACTCACATGCAAGAGGGCAACCAGCGCTATTTCTTTGGCAATTCGTCAAAGAGCCAGGCTAAGTTATTCATTTAGTTTCAATTCCAGATTCACCTTCGTATTGACAGGTTTCACTTCATCAAAATAGTTGTCATTTGCAGGTTCATATAATTAAATAAAAAACTATTCTACAAAAAACCCAAAGGTAATCAATGGCCTAAACTATACTAGTTGATCAATTCAACCTCCTTTAACCATTTTTTTGCGGAAAGAAAATTACCCATAGTAAAAGGAAGAGTATTTATATTGGGTTAATGAGTGGATAAGTACAGTAGAAGGAAATAAGGGATAAACAACAAGGAGGATGAGAAATACATTAGGGGGTGGGTAGAAAGAGTTATGCCCAGATTAACAGCTATAGCTTTTAGCCTAGTAGTAAGTGCTCGATCCAAAATGACCCTACATTGGGTCTTGCTTGCCAAGCCAAGATGTTGGCCTCTCCAAAATTCAGATGCCATCATGTTCACAAGTTTTATCTCAAAACACAGTCACAAAATCACCCTCTTTCTTTTCTTATAGGGAAATATTTTTATGTTGTAGGAAAAAAGTTACCTCATGTTGTAGAAATAAAGTTATAAGTGGGACACACAGGTAAGAGGAGAGAGAAAAAAGAGTGGTGGGACCCAACCCTTTATTGTATGTGTAGGAAAATTATTCATCTCATGTAAAATGAGATAAACATAACCCTTTCTTATAATGGCTATAGCAGTTTAATCTAAAGCCAAAAGCATTACTCAGCGAATTAGTGGTAAAACCTAATATTGGTATAGACAAAGATTACAAGAGAATACCTCCCAATAAAGTCATATTCTTACTGTCTCTTGATTGTGTCCCACTATTTTGCCAACCAATGCACCAGAAATCTCCCTGCAGAGATGCACATTAGAATTTAATTTTAAGTAAGATATATAAGGATAATGAATATTAAAATTGTTGACATATAAAGATAAATGATTAGAAAGCATAAAATGTAAGCCCTGCATGCTTTCACATGGAATGAATATGGGGACACGAGCAGATAAGATTGACGTCATTCACCAAAGATTAGAATAAGAACCATGGGAGAAGGTATTTCGCTACTTTTGTTTCAAAGCTCATTATAAACGAAACTTCAGAAACAAAATATGTAATATCCCATATTTTTATTAACTTTAACCTTATGCCTTTTAGTTTAATTGAGAAGCTCAAACTTTTAAGTTTCGAGGGCGAAACTTCTTTTAAGGAGGGTAGAATGTAATATCCCAGGAAAATAATAGTAATTTATAATACAATAAATTAATAATACTAATAAATTATAAATTAGTAATAATAATAATGGGTGATAAATTGTGATTATTTGATTGATCATTATGCTTTAATGTTTGATTATTTGATTGCTAATGTTTGATTGGATTATGATGAGTCAACAAACATAAATTGTTTAGATATGATGAGTCAGCATTGAGTCAGTAATGTATGAAGCCAATATCTGAGTCAAATACATCAATAAAGAAAAAGGAAATAAATGCACGAAACCCATATCTGAATCCAAAACTTCAACTATAAATAGAGGCCTAACCTAACCAAACCAATTCACTCTGAATCCTCAATAATTCTCAACCACTCTTCTTCTCCTCTACACTCTCTCTTTCTCTCTCCTCACTTTAAATTTTTATTTTTATTATTATCTTTCTTTGGTTACCAACCGCTTCTCTTTCCCAAGTTGTAGAAGTCACCAAACACGGAGACTAGGTAATCCTAATCTCTAGGTGGTTGTAGATTTGTTGTGTATGAAATTTTATTGGGTGTAATCCTAATCCTTATGTTATAATTTTGTTTGAAGTTTATTAATAGTAATCCTAATCTCTAGGTGGTTGTAGATTCGTTGTGTATGAAATTTTATTGTGTGTATCCTAATCTTTAGGTAGTTATATGTTTGATATGTGTAATCCTAATCCTTTGGTTATAATTTTGTTTGAAGTTTATTAATAGTAATCCTAATCCCTAGAAAGTCATAGGTTATATTGATATGAATTTTGGTATATGTAATCCTATTTGTAGGTTATTTCTTTTATATAAAACTTGGATGTAATCCTAATCCCTAGGTGTTTAGGTTATCTCTATTATATGAAATTTGGGCATAATCCTTATATGTAATCCGTAGATGTTCTTAATAGTTTGGTATGAACATTTCTATATATATATAGGTATTTGTTTTTTTAAATTTAGATTACTACATATGATAATTAAAATATTTTGGAAAACTTTTATTATTTCAGAATTATGATTATGTGCAATATATGATATAAACTTTTATTTTAGAAATTATGATTATGTGCAATATATGATATAAAATGTTATTATTTTAGAAATTATAATTACGTGCAATATATGGTATAAGATTTAATTCATGTGCAATATATGGATCTTATTGAATAATTATGAAAACTATGGAATTATACTACTCTTTAAGAAAAACTTTCCAAATATGTGTTTTAATGATTGAATTTGAATATTTATATTATTAATAACTATGATAATTGATGTGATGGGATTATTTGAATGACGATGATTGGATTTGGATTTTTCTATGATGAATGTTGAAGATTTGAATTATTATATCCTTGAATAAATTGGAAAGTTATGATGAGGATCGGATTTGGATTTTACTGTGATGAATGTTGAAGATTTGAATTATCATATCCTTGAATAAATTGGAAAGTTATGATGATGATCGGATTTGGATTTTACTGTGATGACTGTTGAAGATTTGAATTATCATATCCTTGAATAAATTGGAAAGTTATTATGATGATCGGATTTGGATTTTATTATGATGGATGTTGAAGATTTGAATTGTTATATAAATTCAAAAATTTATGATAATAGTTGTTTGAATTATGATACTTTGGAAAATTATAATGCCCTTGAGTAACTCATTTAGAGATGATAATACTTAAAGAATAAATAATTATGATTGAATCTTTCCTGATTGTGTGTGTTTGTAATAAATTAATAGTGGGAGGATAGCTTTGGGATGGTACCTCCCAAGGTGATGAACACAACTTTTGGGCTTTATGCCTCCGATGTGAAACTGATGTGAAAAAGATTATATCCGTTCTTTCCAAAGTGGTGTCTGGCAGGGTTCCCCGGGATACTAGTAGCAACTTTGAAAAGAGGTGTGCACACTAGGAAGATGTGAATTGATTATGGCCAATGTGATTTGTTTGTGACTGGCAGGGTTTCCCGGGTCTACCATGGTTCTCTTCCCACTAAGTACAATGAACTTAAACATGATTAATAATGAAATGTTATTTGATTTGATTATGATGAATGTCATTGAGTTGTGAATATTACCATTTATGTAATATTATGATTAATGTTGTGCTGAATATGTTAGTTGATAATTACCAAATACATTAAATGCACTTAATAAAGATAAATATTATATAATGGAATTTTGATTATTATATTCATATTTGATTTGATTAATGTGGAACTGATTTGAACACTATTTGATATTTGATTTAATTTGTTATTAATTACATTAATTGTATTTGATTGGGATTAACAGCTTTGCTGACTTTTGTGTTTGTTGACTGTAATGATCTTGCGGCTGCGGGGGAGTAGATTTTCAGTAAATCAGGTTGCAAGGATGGGGCTAGCAGTGGGCAGTGAGGATACGACTCAGGATTTCTAGCTGTAATAAATATTATGTATAAAAAAAAAACTGTAGTCTTAGATTTTTATTTGAATCTAATAGAGTTAGCCTTGCACTTGTCCCTGTACAGGTGCGGCGGTAACACTTTCCAAATTCGATTATTCTGAACTTCCGCTGTTATTTATAAAATTATTGAATTTATTTATGCTATTATAAATTGTTAGAATTTGGGGTGTTACAAAATATAATTCTAAAGTAAAGAGCACTAAAGAATTATTCATTTATGGCTCCATAATACCAACCAGGAGAATCTGAGATAAAATTCAAAATGAGATTTCAGCAATATTGTTGTATGAGTGAGTGTTCATGATGCCTTTGATATGGTTGCTCGTTTTAAAAGAACCACAAGGCCTAGGATATTTCTTAATGGATACGAAGCACAGAAGTTTACTCAGTTATTTTTGTTCTCATAGAATAGGAAATTTTATTAGAGAGAAAAAGAAGGTACAACTAGGAGTTAGGTAAAACAGAAAATTCTAGAAGGAACATGAAAAATCAAAAGAATGCAGCAAGGCTTCCAAGTCTGTTGCATGAAAAGCTAAGACAGGAGATTAAACGACTAAGAGAGGCAAGAAGGCTACATAACTGAAATGCAAAGGATCCAAATGAAAGGCCAACAGAACTACAAGAACAAACAGCATATTCGAGATTAACAAAAATAAAAAAGATAGGAATTTTTTTGGACAATAAAGTAAATTAGGTTCCAAATCCAGCAGAAAGGCTAAATACTAACGCTAAATCAATAATAGACAGCATTTTTGGAGTACTACAGTAACTAATAATGGAAGAAATAGTACATTTCAGAAACAACTATGCATTTGTTGCCTAGGTGAGGCAAGTTAAGCTACATTCCACTTAGTAAAGCTAAAGAGGCACATGTGTGTCTTGATCTCTGACTTCAAGAGCATTTAAGCATGCATTTATGAATGTTGTTGTAAAGAACCAATTCAACCCAAAAGCTTAAGCTGATGGGTGGGGGCCTTTTAATAGTTTATACTATTCTCTAACACGCCCCCCACACGAAAGTCTACTGGACTTGAAATACACAGGCCCACCTACCTATGCGAAGAAAATTCCACAAGAAAAAGTAAGAGGCGGTGAGGATCGAACCCGGGACACGAGGCTCTGATACCATGTAAAGAACCAATTCAACCCAATAGTTTAAACTCTTGGGTTGAATTAGTTCTTTACGGTTGTCTTCTAAAGTCACTGTAGATTCAAATTAAGGCACATTAATGAACCCACTCACTCTTCCCCAATTGCTTAAATCATCTACAAAGGTGATTCTAGGGCGTACAGTTTGACTTCTAAGGCCTTTGTTTGCAAATACGGTAGCCTGCAGATATATTAAAATATCTTGTGCTATACGTGTAATGAAGTAAAATAAAAACTACTATAGAAGAATGTTGGAAAATTGTTTTGCAAAAATATGACAAAACCTGCTAAGTACCAAACATTGATTTACGAAGTGTCTGGAAAAGTTATTATAAAACTATTGCGATGATCTAAAATTAAAATAATAATAATAATAATAAGGTTAAGAAGATTTTAGAATAGGAAAAGATAATAATACACAAGTTTTGTTTGCAACTCATGAAGGCAATCTGGAACTCTCTAAACTAATTTTGGGGATCAATTGATAGCATACAAAAGGTTTTTAACATGCAATGTGGGCATTTTGGGCAGAAGCAACTTTTGGCCAGAACACAGTTTGGGAAAGATTTATTTTCGTTCTAATTTAACAATTTGTTCTCATTAAAACTATATATATTTATTGTCACTTTGGTATCCCTCTAAAATTTGGGGTAAAAAATTAGATAAGTTTTCTATACAATTTTTCGAAATAAAACAACATGCAATGCATTCTTTTTTTATTTTGGTAGTTTCACACCTATAAGTAATTTTACATAATACTATATATCCAAACATTGTATTCTTACAAAATTTCTATTACGTGAATATTCTCAAAGGTAAAACTCATTCATCCAAAAGTAATTTTAGACCAATTTATAACCTTATAAAAAACAAAATCAGCAAAAGGCCATAGAATTTCTAAACTAGATCACAACAAAAAAGTTCAAAATATTGCTTAAAAGATGCCATATTGGACAAACATTAGAGAACCCAAAGAATTAGTGTGTTAAAACAGCAAGTAGTAGTAGTAGCAAGGACTCGAGTTCGAGACCTTGTGTATGCAGAAAATCTCCGCTGGGAGACTCACCTGCCAATGCTAGGTAACCTACCTGGGTCGGACTGGACATAGTCGGGGCGAAGCCCCGAAAACCAGTGGAGCAATCCAAAAAAAAAAACAGCAAGTAGTCATTATTAGCAAGTGCAGTTTTTAAAAAGTGATGAATTTCAATGACAGTACATGTCATTCTATGTCTCACCATATATTATAAATGGCCATTATAAAACCGAAATCAGAATTAGTAGTTGTAGTGTACCTCAAACAGAAAGCTTATAAAACACTTAAGAAAAGGATACCAACCATGACGCATGAGCAATATATAATGACAGAAAAGGCTAATAGGTCCCAAAACACGCCCAATAAACCTCTGATAACCATAAAAACAAAGATCTAATAAGATTTGCCATGTACTTACAGATGGAAATAAATAATCATGCGGATAAACCTTCAAGGAGAGTCCATTTTCAAAATAAAAGGTGACAGCTGGAAATCCATCATCAACACTGCAACATAAAATCAAACAGCCATCACACACCTAAATGGAGCTGATACTGACGTAAAGGCATAGGATATACAAAGGAAGCAGTCCAGTTATTGAAGCACTCCAACAATACATAAATAAGAAGTTCGGAAAACTAAACCAACAAAATATTGTAACTTCAGAAACATCATGAAAGGCATCAGTCACATCATCAAGAAACCATTAGCAGTAAATACATTATTTATAAGAAGTTAAGAACCATGTGACACAAGTTCTTGGTTACTTATCTGACTATAATATAGTTTACTCAATTACAAAAGAGAATAACACAATGTATTTTTCTTACAATCATAGCTGATAGCTCCATGCTTGAGGCAAATGCTTTTTTAACACAATTATATATCAGTGTTACTTTATTTTTTATATTTATATCAGTGTTTTTAAAAGCATAATAACAGCATAAGTCGCAAACAGTAGCTGCAGATGAAAGTGAGCACATTAACATGTTCAAATAGAAATCATAAAACAATTTTTGAACCAATACAGTAAAACAAGCTACAGAAATATAAGGAAATAACAAGAAATTTCAGACCAAACATTCATGAATATGTCTTACAATGAAAAGAGAGAAATATACAATCAAGAGGATGAGACCAAAGTTCTATGTAAGGTAACAGTAAGATTTTCCAAAGTGGAACTACAAAGGGAGAGAGTGAATAGTCCTATCAGGGAAAACTTGCTATGCCATGAAAAAGATAATTGAAGATCCTAGAATATAACCTCAAACACCAACCACGGGAGTTGCCAATGGTTATTGGCAGCAAGCTCAAATAATGCCAGAATGGTGTTGCAATTTCCATATTGAAGTGTGGCTGGCAGCAATTTAAAGAGATAATAATAAAATAATGACAGGGATGATTGAAGAACAGAGATGATACTAATGGAACTGGTCTGATTAATTTAATGGTGATCTCAGTCTGGTTTAAGAAGGTTTCTAGCCTGACAATTTTCAAAGGACACAAAAACACTAATTCCATTGAAGCAGCAGAACAGTTGGTCAAAAGTCAAAACCACTTCTAATGTATTTTCTTCCAGTCTTTTTGGTTTATTTTACCACACATTGCTGAAGGTCAATTGTACCTAGCACAGAGGAGACAAAAGCTCACCTCCCCTGCCATTTTCAATGCAGGGCATGCCATACGCCATAGACACCACAGCTATGGCAGTGCAACCGTGCCATGTTCAACTGTCAAGCGAAAGAAGGTTAAGGGAAGTAACCTACAAAAACACCAAGCCATGACGCTATGGCAGTGCTATTTACAACATTGCCAACCCTGAACCACCATCATCAAAACAACACCCACACACTTTAGGCCCTTCCAAACCTAATCATAAAAGAAGAATTCTTCCAAAGCCTGTAAACCAAAGTAAACTGCCAAAACACCTGCACTTGTTCCAACCCACAGCGAAACACTATATACATACAATATGCATGCATACATATTTCTTTTCAGATGTGTATTCAAGCAACAAAAGATTATAATAAACCCCCGGCTATAGCATCAACAAAGCACAAGGATTGGTGAATGCATGTTATGCATCATACCTCCCAGTATATTGAAAGCACGTATACTCATCATGGAGAGTCTGAACTTTTAAGTCGGGTTGCTGAGAAATTATCTAACAAGAGAAAGTAATTCAAACAACTGTAAAAGCAATTGTAATGTAGATTTACAAAAAGTCAGACTCTTATATACCTTATATACTAGTGGCTCATAAATCCCTTCAGGTAGATATGCCAAGGTTGTACCAATGTCAATAATTGTCCCTTTTTTGTCCCCTTGCTCAGATGCATCTGTTGATAGACTAAGGAAAGTATGGCCAACTTGAACCGCCGTCATATTGACATTGTAATGTGGCCTAAAACACATTTTAAATGTCATTTATTTCAAAAATGGACTTCTGTAAACTAATATCTGAATAGAAGAGACACTCTAGGTATCAAAGTAAACAAAATTATCTGCGCATAAAGAAATTGGGCAACATCCAGCAAATGAGAAGCATGGACATGAACATTAGACAGAGATATCTTGTTTTTCATTTAGAAAAAAGGGGAAAAGGGTAAAGTGTTGATTCTTATGGATGAAAAACTCAAAGATTAAAGATCCCTGAAACAATGAAATTAAACTTGATTTTACACCAGAAAATCCTACTGCCTGCTTCAAATTTACATTCCACAATAGAAATCTCCAATTATAGTTTTATTCATGGTGCTTTTAGCTTGAAATTTCTTATAAACAAAAATATTAATGCTGCTGGGACAATGACCTCATTAACCTGTTAAAGGATGCATTCCATTTAGAGCGTAGATGTTGAGACATCACATGCAACTAATGACTCTAGCAAAAGTCAGTAATCAATATGTGAAACATGGGATCCGGAAAATGAAGGACAAGCTAGGTTAGAGATACATATGTTGCTCACATGAAAAGACAACTGAAATCAAACAAGACTAACAAAAAGGACCACCAAATAATCAAGAATAGCTGCATTTAAAAGTGTTAAGGAAACAGAAAATGCAAGATTTAGTGATTTAAACACATTACAATGTAGCCCCATATAGGTTCTCTGGTAGAAGAGATCATGAGGAGGATCTGAATAAATTATAGAAAAAGATTACTGCAGCCACTACAAACAGATGAAACAAGTTTTCTTAATAATCTTCTTTCTTTAAGCCTTGAACTTATTTTAATTATAATATTGCAGACCAACGCCAAGCATTTAGAGATCTTTTTCCCCCCTTTTCTGGACAAATGAATTAATTTCACAAGGCATAATTTGGGGTTGACTTTCTCTAAGAGTTGACATAATAATCTAAGTTGATCTGTAAGCCATTAATGATAATAGTCCACAAGCCCAAATGTGAATTAGAAACTGTTCATGTGCGACAGTCAATAATAGAAGCAACATGTTATATTCTGGCATAGAATTATAATATTTGCACAACATATAATGTGAACACTCCAACAAAAACATGATTAGAAATCTAAAAATAATTTATCCCTAAAAGAATAATTAATAACACTATAAGAAAAACTAATATCATTTTGAAGTGTATTGAACAAATGGCATACTGGTCTGGTAATAATGGAGTCAAGTTCACTTTAGGTTGCACAACATGCCCAATAGCAAATATACCACCTCCATTTACTCCATTTAAGCAATGAGCAAACATCTTTTTCACTTTTCCAGAAGAAGCAAGTTGTGAAATCAATGAAGAATTAGCCTTTCCGAATCCAAGTATTCCATCAAGTGCTTCTTCGTTTGAAGAACTTAGATCTCCAGACTGTCTAGCACCACACCTGCAAAACAACAAAACTTACATTTTAAATATAAAAGGCGGGACAAATAAGAACCAAAGGATATATTTCAATACACAAAGTTAAATTATCATACACAATAAGAATCACGAGGAAAACATTATAACATAAGTGCCTCCAGAATCACATAAAGCAGTTTTAGAATTAGGAAAGGTATTTCTTGGAGTGTGCCATACATTAAGGTGTTTAATTCACTGCCTCAATATTCATTAGACCATATTACTTAAGGCATGTTGGATAAAAGTGAAGAATTTAGCAATGAAGGATTTTAACCAAAATTGTATTAAAGGAAGAAAAGAGCATTTAATATATCTAATAAGGCTAAAACAAAGGAAATTACTGTCCAGGAAATATTTGTTGCTGATACAATCTGTGACTGCCGGTGTGCTAAATTATTCAGCATTTTTTCACTTAAATTTATTTTCATCATGAGTAAGGTTCACATTTTACCACTTTTCTCATCAAAACTTCAGTAAATTTCAGCTTGGAACACAACAAACGTTGGACCGAGAGAAGTACAGGCCTACATCAATATCATTGTCAGCAATCTCACTCTCAATCTTACTCCAACTGGCAGCTGACCCAAACCTCTAATCGAAGTTATGTCTTTCCTCAGGCACCAATATTGATTTCGGTGATAACCTTCTATGCTTCTTAATGAAACAAAAAGTCTACTCAACAATTTTGAAAAGCTATACCTGCACTCATCAATACTCAAGTACACCCACTTTTATTTTAAGATAATATCCAAATATGAGAAATTATGTTATTGCAACTAAAGCAACGTATTACATTACTATAAACAAACATGTGTGTGAAGATTCATGTCAGTAAATGTTTCTGTGTTCATGTGAAATTAATGTCCACTAACGACAATAGATCAAATGTAATAGGAATCCATAAATACATAGTACCATGCATTAATGCCATAAGAAAACTCACCCAAATATAACACTTCCATTAGCCGAAGCAGTTTTAAGGTCCCCAGACACTTGATCATATTGTACAACATCCTTCACAAAGTAACCTGCAGTGGAGCTCCCATCACCATATATCTCCAGATATGGACATGAAATATTGGCAGTGCATCCAGTCAGAAGACCCCCATTTATCTCTTTGCAAAATTCTTGATCACATGGAACTAAAATACCAGAGGAGGATTCCTTTATGTCGTAAAGTGTAAGGTCCATCTTTGATACCCAAAGAAAAGAAATTCGAATGAATAAGAACATTAGTGTTGACTAGAGGCTATACATGATTCAACCATACGAGAAATTCTTGGTTAGGCACGGTCTACCATAGGCACTTAAATCATTATTTGACATGTGCAAAGTTGTTAGGACCATGATAGAAATACATCTATGATTAAAAACGTTTTTCCATGTGTCAAATAATAATTTGGGTGTCTAAGAGATTACGCGGTAGACTATGCCTAACTAAAAATTCCTCTACGCAATCATGTGGATAACAATGTTCTAGATTTAACTTATTAGAAAGTTAAATAATAAAAAATGCACAACCGAGTGCTATAAAGCTCCGACTATGTGGAGAGTCAGCTATAGTAGACAACCTGACCTTACATTTGCAAAAGGCTGAATACATGAATTGAATCTATGAACTCCAGGTCACATGGAAACAAAACAACAACAACAGTTGTGCCAAGCTCCTTTTCAAAGTTAAATAATAAAAACAATAATAATAATAATGAAGGGGGAATTACAACAGTCCCCCATTTTTTTTCCTGGGTACTGTTACCTTGATGGATTGTTAAATATTTATTGATTACTAGAATGGTACTTTAAACAATTATAAATCTCTAGAAGTATGAGAGATACTTAGTTACACTTGGTGTAAAACAACCTTCTTACACTATATCACTATGTGTGTGAGTGTGCACGTGCTACATGAACTATGTGGGCTACCATTATCATTCACTTCAGCTAAAAATTTTAATTTTTTAGATATTGATTATTGTTAGAGGAGGGATAGCAGAAGATATTACACTGTAACGTAAGAGGATCCTCTTACATCAAGTGTGCCTAAGAATGAGTCAAAGAAGTATCCTAATTATATCATCAATCAATAAAAGTTTAACAACTCATCAAACATAGCTTAAAAAACTCCATATGGAAGATGGAAAAGAGACATACACCAAGGTTGCTTCTGGTGGGACATTCTCTGCACTGAATGCAATTAACCCACATAATATCACTCCCAGTATCAACCTGTAAATAATAATCCTTTGGAGGCGTTCCAATCTCAATTTTAGCATAATAAAGTCTACAAATAAAATAAAAAAAAGCATAATCAACAATCAATCAAGAAATCAAAACTCAAAGGAAAACAATCCTAATTTTGAAATACTCACCCGACGGCGTCGGGGCGACCGCTGCCGCCCAAGGGTAGGTCGACGCCGGCGAGAAGAGAGAGCTGGCGGCGGTAGTCATGGGCCTTGAGGGCAGAGAGAGAGCGGTCCTGGCCGGCGTATTTGTATTTGACGCTGAAAACGCCGTGGTTGGCGCCAACACTCGAAATCAGCGACAACAACATTAACAGCAAACACACTGAGAATCTTCTTCTGCAAACCATGATCACCAGTCACCACAATCCTCTCTCTCTCTCTCTCTCTCTCTCTCTCTCTCTCTCTCTCTCTCTCTCTCTCTCTCTCTCTATGCAACGAATTTTCTGCGTGTTTTGAAGACTGGGGTGAGTCTTTGTTTGTGCTAAGAGTTGTTTGTAGCTTGAAATTTCTGCGGTTGTGTTCTAATTTAGAATTTGGGACCCACACGTAGGAGAATCAAGAATACGATTGGGGGCGGGTTAATTTTTCAATGTTAATTTTAGATTTACCAAATTAATAAAGAGATGTGTAATTATACACTTATACACTTACGGAGCAATATATTAATTAATGAAAAAATGATCTAAAATTAAGAAGTTATTGTATAAGTTCCCTACCAAATTATATAGTAACATTACTTATTAAGAAAATATATTAGTAGTTAATTAAGATAGTTTACTTTCTCTTAAAATTAAAAGCTTAGCATAAAAAACAATCAATGCAATAAAATTATTTTAATAACCTTGTTCAATTTGCCAACAGTCGAAACTTAATTATATAAGTTCCAAGGGGGCGTTAGAGTGACATTACTAATTAATAAACTTTATTAGTTATTAAGATACTTTATTGTTTTTCTTAAAATTACAAGCTTAGCACAAGATAACCAGCCCAATAAAATCACTTAAATAATCTCATTTAATTTGTTAATATTTTATTTTATATAATTTTAAGCATGAGAATAAAAGAATTATACCTATTTTTATACTCTCAATAATATAAGACTCAGAAATATAATATAATATCATAATATAAAGGAGCAAATAAACACCTATATAAATATTATCAAGTGTTTTGTATTTAATTGTATAAATAGCATAATAATATAAGGTCATCTTATTCGGTGTTTGTTGTAACTTGTAAGTAAAATATAACATACTAACATGAAAAGAGCTTATTTGAAAAGGAAAAAAAAAAGTTTTATTAAAAACTAATCAAGTATTCATCTCAAAATAACAGTGATGATAATACTAGTGACAGATATAATGATTATAATATCATTAACGACAATGATAATAATAGGAAAGAATTCTTTCATGTCATGTGATCTCATATGAGATGATCTTAACCATCCATAAACAAATAGCACTGTAAGATAAAGTTTTGAGGTAAAAAATGACAAAATGGTACTGTTAATTTAACTATAAACAATTGAGATCATTTCATATGAGTTTATGTAACATAAGAGATGATACAAACATAATATTAATAATGACAATGATGGTAGCGGCAATAAAAATGATTAGCAATGACATTGATAATAGTCACCATGGTAATTGTTTTAGTGGTAGTACAGGTAAAAATAAATTGTTTTTTAGATTAAAGAAAGGCAATTTTTTAATCACACGATTTCTTGTCACATTATATCTAGAATGGAAAAGAGAATATAGGTACAAAGTTATAACGAAGTAAAAATGAGTGTTCAAATAATTACTGTTAGTGCACACTGCACAAAACATATTTACTCATAGTATCAAATCTTTCATATAGGTTGTGTCAAACATAACCTCTAATTAAATGGTTATAAGGTAAAGTGTTCAAATAATGCATTTTGATGCATTGACAAACACCAGGAAATTGAACGTTGGGTCTTACTTTTCCAAAAAGTTTCAAACAGGCTTAGTTGAAATTTGACTCGTAGAGTCGTAACATCGAATGCCTTTATATTATTAAGAAATTTGTATTTTGAATTCTATACTTATCCCATTTAAATTGTTCCCCATGACATTAAGTATTGTTCCTTCTCTTTTCTTTTCAGTTTTAAGGAGCTCCTTTGTGTTTTTTTTTTTTTTTTTTTTTTTACAGTTTTAGGGAGCTCCCTTCCCAACTTATTGGTTTAAGACCATGCAAAATACCAGGGCTGCACCAGTTTGTTCAAATATTATTACCCAATATCAACTTAAGCTATTTGAAAAACTTACCAATAAATACACACATTATGAAAACAATCAGAATTTCCCCCCCTTTTATTTGAGTGATCGAGAGGGCAGGGGTTCCATATTGCTGCGTAACTTGAAGTTTCTGAAACACTACAAAATTAGTACAAAACGATATACCCTACTAAACATGAATCGTGCTGAATTCTTCCCACAAAATATTGTATAAAGAATGAAATGTTTTACAACCTGCAGGAAGCCACCCTTAAAAAGCTTTGTATAACCCAAAATTGATGCCTTCATCAATACTAATGTACCTATACTCTCAACCCAAAAAATATGACCAAAAAAGGGTTTATAAAAAATATATACCATCCACCACCAAAAACTACCAATAAAGCAATTGGCGACCCTACATACCCGTCTACGTGACGGGCAAGAAATGAAATACTACAGAACCCGTATCCACGAAACAGAATAGGGTTGGTATGTGAAGATTATAAAAGCGTCCCACAAAAAGGGAAAAAAAGGGGGAATGGTGGGGGACAACAGAGTAATGGCAAGAATGGGCACTTTCCTTCAAAGGATAGCCCAAAGCACCAAACAATAAGCTGAACTAATGCGACCTGGAGAACGCGCTAACTTCACAGTTCCCTGAATGCAATATCCTCTCCAGTCAAAGGGAACTTTCAGTGCACAAAGCTCCGAGCACTTCAAAACTGCAAACTCTTCGAGGCTCGAAGACCAACTAGTGACCACAGAGCCAACAAATGCCTCAAATAAATAGGCAACCCTCTGATTCTACTAAAGAATGGGTAACAGCTGAGAACTTGAGAAAAATGTATGTGTCTCCAGAAGCTTAAGAAGCTGTGGCAGCTGATGACTTCTCAAGTTTTTCCTTTTCAATTTCTGCTCTTCTCTGCTCAGCATGCTGGGCAATACTATTAGCAAGAGCTTGATAATTGAGCTCGAGTGTCTGGGTGAGGTTCTCAAACCTCAATCGATCTGATAATTGTATCACTACAGGCAAATTCATTTTGAAAGGTTGGCATGTCAGACATCATCAACAACAACAACAAAAACAATAATGATCATGGCATGAAGAACCTCAACATTTTTTAGCTTACCTTTGACTGTATCCACAAAGAAAACAAAAGGATCCACCTCGTCAATTGGGGACTGCAACTCTTCGTCATCACTATAGTCATCATCCGAATCGTCATCATACTCGTCATTGGGTCGGAATGACCTTGCCTGTCAGCAACAGATGCAGAATGAAAATAAAATTCTAAGATTCAAAAATCAATCATAGATGAAGTCAAAATAATAATAAAAATAACGAATAATTATAAGACGAAATTTACACATTTTGTTTGGAAGGAGAAGGGAAAAAACTTTTGACCTTCAAAAAATAAATTTGAAACAATGGGACCATATTTCTGAAAACTAGACTGGACAAGCCAACTGAAAAACCAATAAACTGGATGGCATACTGACTGCTTAAGCCCAAATCAAACCAGCAACAAGTCAAAGAATTAGCTGGTTACTGCTGAAAATGGTCCATTTCTTTCACTGAACTAGTCAGTGAACCCAGTGACGAAATGGACCCTCACTTTTACTAAGTGGACATCATTTTAAGCAAAAGTGGTGGCATCGGAGATCAAAACAAACCCAACGCCCCCACGATGCATTGGCAGTAGCTGTAGCAAGAGACCATGCGCATTGATGACCACAGTAACACGTTATTTAATTTAATAGTATACTAAATTCCTGAGATGTAACTATCTTAACATTAATCAATAAAATATTTACACAAAACAACAACAATAAAAAAAAAAATTTAAGATTCAATATTAAAAAATAAATGTTAAACCTTAAGATTTTCATATGTTCTCTACACTTACAATGTTATTTAAAACTGAGATTCATAAAAAAAAAAATTATAATTAGGCCAATTAACCATGGACACCTTTCTAATTCAATGACCGGTGCAGTTTTCAGAACCTTGAATCAGACATAATAGCTAATACTGATACAATTAAATTAGTCGGAAATCAGGTCTTTCAGTATCAAAAAAAATAAAAAATAAAAATCACGACGAAGATGATGACCTCATCAAATTATCAGCAACTAAAATTTCCAATTTCAGCCCATTCACACATACTATAAAATTCCTTCAGCGCATGAAGACTTGAAAAAATAACTATCCCAGACTAGATTCAACGTATATATGCATGCAAATGTTTTTTAGGTCTTCATATTCACACCTGTTCAGCCAACTTTCTAAGTGAGATAGCATCAACTTCATCTCCATCATCAGCATCAACTCCCATTTCCTTGTCAAAACCATTGCCATCCTCATCTTCGTCATCAGTTGGAAAACCATCCATATCATCATCATCTTCAGCTTCTTCCTCTTTCGCAGCTTCTTCACAGTGAGTAAAATAGAGTGAAAAGTTAGGCACTCACAAAACAAAACTAATTTTGGCATGACTGAGCAAGAAAGATATAAGGGAAGTCAATCTACTCTTCATGAATATATGATTGTCACATCTCAAAGTTAGAGACAAGGCAGAAATACAGACCTGCAACTTGATCCTTGTAGGAAACTAGAAGGTCAAGGGTGGCGCGGAATACCCGGCCTAAAGCCTCCCCTGGCAATTGATCAGCAGGGAGTGCCAGTAACGATGTTAAACCAAGGCAGCACACTTTCTTATCATGTTCCCTGCATACAGATTGTTAGTTTACTATAATAAGACCTTCAAATTGCCATGCACAATGACTTCTATTGTTGTATGGAAGCAAAGTATGGAGATACGAAGTAAAGCAGAATAGGGGGACAATGAAAGAGGGGAGAAAAGAACAGACCTTTTAAAATTAGCACGCGCACCACTCTTCCTGACTTGTTGCAGCAAATGAAACCAAAGATGGAAGATTTCTGACGCCATGCCTAACTTTTGTAATATGCTGAGAGTCAGTGCTGCATTGTAGTAAAGAGCATCTGCAATCTGAAAAAACTATCTCCTCTTAGATGGAATTACTTTATGATGTCTTTTCCTGTCTGACAAATAATCTTTGGGAACTTGACAAACGATATATAAACTAAACTCATTGGGGTCAATCAGAAAAGGTCTCAAATCTGTTAAAAAAAAATCTTTACATTTACTTTCTTCTTTTCTAAATCAACTAGATATTATAGCACCCAAGGAAATGTCATCCATGTTGATTTATGAATTATAAGGATTAAGTGTTTGCACAGAAAACTACATACAAAATTATACACATCTAACTTTTATAATCCATCAAAAATTGGAAGCTCAAAATATATCATGCAACCCCAAACTGGAATTATTCTGTGTGAAGCTTTGATTTATCGAAGTTCCAGAACACAAGTGTTTTAAATAAACGGTATTGAAAATGGACCCCAGCAAATCCAGTTATTGATCATGTTAAACCGTTATAAAGAAGGAAGCAATAAAAGCCAATTTCCTGACAATTTCATTCATTCATGTAGGTTTGATTGTAACAACCCCTTACCACTTGCATAAGAAGGCATTTCAAATATGATTTTTCAGTTCGATGCAAGCGCTCAACCGTAATTCTGAGATATGGTTCAACCCAGTGATCCACCTGTCCTCGGCAATTCTGGAAGACAACTTCGATAAGCTTTGGAGCTGGCACAACATCATTGTCCTCAATACTTTTATCCGTCATAATCTGCAACATGATATACAAATAACAGAGACATCAGTAATAACACGGAAAAAATAATAACAATCATTATCAATCATCAAGCCTCAAACACACAGGTAGCGGCTCAAGTAATACTGTAAAAGTAACTCACAGATGAAATCATATTCCATAGACTCTGTTGATAATCAGGTTCTTTGCAAGTAAGGAAATGAGCAGTTCCTCTTGAAATATAGTTGTCCAGAGGAACCAAAATATCTGCAGAAGTTTAAAACTTAACAAATAAATATGTACCACAATGAAATTATATAGAGGAAGAAAAATCTCAAAACAGACCAAAGACATCATTAATTATTTATTTTCTCTATTCTGTGAGCCATTACTACCAGGGTTTAAAGAAAAGGGAGAAAATATTGGGATACACTCGACAAATAAGACTGAAAAGAGTAATACAACAACCCAAAGAGTGGAAGGTACTCATCCAATAGCCCCAGTATTTTGGGATCTTGTCAATAATGGGATCCTAAAAGCAAGTAGCCTGAGAATTACCACTTAAAAAAGCCCCCAAGTAAACAAAAGGATGACAGAATATGCATTTATAGCTTGAAAAAAGGAAATATTAAAAAGGAAAGAAAAATACAAAATTGTAGAAGTGAACGGGCTTGGTAAATGCTCATAGTTTAATGTACTGATTGGAAGCTAGGAGAGATAGCTTATCTCATTATTCGACCAGAAATTGCCCACATTCTTTCTATGGCTCGTTTCTTTATTAAGTGATGTTTCTAAGCTGATCATAATTGTGCTTATCTTCAGGTTAAGTCTGGGACACAAACTTATATCTAGCTTTAATATCAATAAAAAAAAATCCACAAATTATCTAAACTAGGTACTTCGACACGAGCAAAAAAATAGTCAAAATGTAGTTAAGCACCATACTTGGAAAGAAATCAATTGCCCAATCTGCCAGTGCTTCCATCATCAACGGCCAAAGACTCCACATATCCAATGATATTGTTGGAGAGAAAAAAGTCATATATGATACAATCTCCAAAACTTCTTCAAAAACCTCTGTAAGCATGCATAGAAGATAATGGAAATAAGCCAGAAAACCCAATTGAAATTAAAACAAACCATAGTCTTCATACCACATCTAATAACACAAATACTAACACACCCCACATCAAAAAACCCAAGCAGTTAAAGGTACAAATTAGACAAGCTTAACCTGTTTTCAGCGTACATTTTTTGACACAAATCAAAGCATACTACAGACATATTAAAGCTAAAAGGAAAACAACTGACCACAATTCTTCTTACAATCAAGAATGACATGCAACCATCCTAACGTGAAAGGGAAACATCACTGGAAAAGGAAGAGAAAGAAAAACCACGCCCAATTGCCAAAGCAAAAAATATAATCTCACAAATTTGGCATAACAGCCAGTATAATTAGACTTCATAGACCAGAATGGCCGAAAAAGAACAAGGTGTAGCTATTTTCGTTCTTTAGACTACATTCAACAGGGGATACTCATTTTTTCACTCTTCTTTTGGTCTCTTCATATATTCTTCCACTCTAGTTTGCTTCCCGTATATGCTGGGTGTGTTCCCAATCGTTAGACCAATTTTCTATTTGCTTTGATAGGCTGATAGAATTAAAGAGGCAAATCATTTTTGCGGCAATGTGCAATCTACACAATGCTGTGGTACATTTGGTTAGAGTGCAACTCTTACATTTTTAAGAAGGTTTCTTTGGTACGAACAGCAGTTGATTTGAGATTAAGATTAGTCATTTGGCTTCTATTTGGTAGAAAGCACACAGTCATTTTAAGGGGTTTCCTCCAACTGACATGCTAAGAGATACAGTAGCCTTGTTCCATTCATGTTTCCTTTTTTCTTGGTTGTTTGTGTTTTCCTTTTACTGTTAAGGAGGATCCCTGCTACAATTTTTTTGCCAATAAACTGACGCAAACAGATGCAAAAAACCAAAAAAAAAAAAAAAATAGATGCATAATGTATGCACGCAACAGACGCAAACACAAAATAACATCGAAAATAGAAGGGGTACAAACATGAAACAGGTAAACATGATTCAAAGGGGAAATTACTTTTTTTTTTAAAGAAAGTTTTCATTAGGATGAAGAAAATTACAAGGAAATTGGATGATAGGGATCCTTCATATCAAAAGAGAATAAAAGAAAAAGAAGAAGAGGGAGGGCAGAAGTACCTTGACCATCGGTTGTTAACATTCTACGCATTATGGGAAGCAAAGTTGGCTCAATTTGAACAAAAAGGTGAGGAAGCCTGCTCACTGATTCAAGGATTGTGCTAATAGCACGTAAACAACCAACTGCAGCCAGAGCACCCGGATCATCAGCTTCATCATCAGCTTCTGCAGTGTTCATACACCTCCAAAATGCAGCTGCCTGTTGTCAAAAAAAGTTGAACAAATGTTAATTTACAGAAAAAGACTAGCTCTCGACCAGGCACAAGTTTCTTGATAGATACAGATGGGAAAAAAAATATTACCAAATTTTGGCACAGCCCAATTGCATAAGGTGCCATCTCTTCCCCAAACTTGTCCACAATCGTCTCCAAAGTAAATACAAGGTCCTCATTCTCAACCTCATTCATAAGTTTGAAAAACTCTGGATAAAATTCCATAAAGATAAACTTATTCACCAAGTCAAATAATAATTCTGAAGTGAAGATAAAATTTTCACGCCCACATACCATCAAGGAGTTGAGGAAGAATAGGACGGATTTCATTCAAATCTGCATCAACAAGGAATGAAAAAAATAAGCATAAACAATATTAATCAGATAAAATTACTTAAATACAATTACAAAATTATAAACAAAAAGTAAAAAACACCTTTGCAAGCTTCAATGAAAGATCGCAAAGCAAAAACAGAATCAACCCGCACAGGAAGTTCAGGATCTTGCATTCTGGATACAACACACTGCAATGCCTTCCGGAAATTGTTTTGATCTGAGAAGTTGATATGGGCATATTGTCCTGCAACCCATGCTGCCTGTTTTTTACAGGAAAATAAAAGTATGGCTAAATTCTTAAGAATAAAGAAATGACATTTCCATTATCTACAACTAAAATTCAAATTAGCTTACCTGAAATCAAATCAAAATATTCAATTGGAAAATAATGCTTTGTTTAGTTAGAGTGAAGTGAATGGTATAGAAAGGAAATTTCGATTCCTTTGAATCACTCATTTTTCCAATAGGGAAAGGAAGGGATTAGGATAGGTTCTATTTCAATGAGGCTACCACAAACTTTGAAGGATTGCAAGTTAAGTCAGAAGAGGATAGATCAACATTTTGGGATCAACTTACATTGCAGCCAATACATTTCATATTTGCATCATATTTGGCTCAAATACTAGAGCTCTAAATTATAAAATTAAATAACACCAAGGTTATCAAATTGCAATTCAAATTGTGAATGGCCATACTAATTTTTGAATAGTGAATGTAAATTGTATTGAATCATAAGATTCAGATGCACAATTAAAAATAGCTTGAAATATATCATATAAATTATGTTGAATGCTCCATGTAATAATTTTAAACTAAGAATTGACAAAACAAATTAAAAATAAGCCTGACGAAACCCAAAAAAAAAAATGCTACAGCCAAATAAAAATGCATACAGAGTGAGCGAGTGAGTAACTATGTAAAGCCTCCATTTGAGAAGAATGAAAACAGAGCAATGGAAAAACTAAATATGATGCATAGTAGTGTGTATGAAACCCTTGTTTCAAAATAATGAAAACAGGGCAACGAAATTCTCAAATAGGGAGCACTCAGTAGCATTTCATTAGTTCCTTTTCATTTAACTATATAAACTTATTCTTTTTCAATTTCTTTTATGAGAATTGATGAAAGAAAAGCAAAAAAAATAATTAATGAATCACTAAATCATGGATTCATATGCTAATATGGAATCGGTTCATGCATGTATCGTATAACTCAAAGTCATCTCTAATTCATGACATGATAAAAATCGATGGCTTGTCGAATTGTGTGATTCAAATTATGAGTCATGTAATTCTCATAACTATGAATAACACACAAATCTTTTATTTTATGGACTGGCAAGGAGGGGTTTGGGTATCTTTCATGAGATTGTAGGTTTAAATTTCATGTCACCAATGTACAATTGTGAATATAAGAGGAAGAAGCATTAACCAACCATGCCAAGAAAAGGATTTTATTGTGCTCTTGAAGAAGCTTCTTAGTTCAATTAAACAGGATTGTTTAACTTCTAACAAAGTAAAGACATATGAGAATATAAGCAAATTAGAAATCACGAATCGTGCAATTCTAAGAACTATGAATAACACAGATTTTTTTTCTTTTTTGGGCTAGAAGTGGGGGTTTGGGTAGCTAACATGAGATTGTAGATTTAAATTACCATGCCACCAATGTACCAAAACAAATCATTTCTTTCATTTTATACTAAACTACAAGGGTAATATTTTTCTTATGTTGCATAAGAAAAGTACTATCTCCTACACTCACATTTTTCAAATGGGTCCTACAAAAAAAAAAATTCTCACCTCCAGACTCTTTTCTCTCTCCTATCTATTGTTTGGGTAGGAGACAATATTTTTCTTATGTAACATAAGAAAAGTATTACCCAAACTACAAAAATGAAGAGGCAATCACACTCATTCGCCTTTTTCAATCTTGAGCTAAAAACTTCCCCTCTTCCATTCCTTTCTTTCAAATGATATCAATATTCAAGAGGAGGATACATTACACCAAATATGCCGTGAAAAGAATTTCATTGTGCTCTTGAAGAAGCTTAAAGGAAACTAAGCGAAAAAGGGAGAAAATGTGAGAAGATATAGAGAGAGAGCTTCTGAGAATTCTCTTGTATTATTGACTTGAAGGATTATGAATACAGTGAGTCCTATATAGAGGAGTAGGAAACTAGGAAAGCAAGCCAAGAGTCTAGTTACTGTTGCAACTGAAGCAAAGGCAAGCCAGCTCAGTAAAACCAAAGCAAACAGACTCTTAACAAACCTGTAACAACTCAGCAGCTTAACAGCTGGAGTAGACAAGGCTAGTCTAAAAACTAGTACATCAGATACAGACCCTGAGCTGTCCAGTTGCAGGGGATACACACACATATCAACATTACACATACTGATATAGAAATACAGCACAATGTAAAGGTATACATATACTCTAATAAAGCATCTTGCCTTCAATTAAACAGGATTGTTTAATTTTTACATAAAGATAACTGAGAATACAAATAAATTTGAAATGGTGCATGACTGCATGTAACTAAAAGTTTTACAGAGAATATACATAAATCGATCAGATAGTGTCAATATCTCTGCTTCAATCTAAGAATCAACCAAGAATTTGAAAGTGCATGGAGACTGGAGAGCAACAGAAAATTGGAGCCTTAATAGTTGGAGTTCACTCCAGGTTATTAGAAACTAATCTCTCCCAATTTTTGAAGATTTTTTACATCCAGAACATTTGGTCAGATATGCAAATTAATATTAGGATGTGATTTTAGTATGGTATTTTGCAGATTTTGGCATATTAAAAACATCCTTAATACTCCCAAAGGAAGGAGAAAAGGGAAGAAAGTGAATCTAGCAAACATGGGGATCAATGGACATAAAAACTAGAATAGGAGAACATACCTTAGCTCTAAGATGGCCAACAGGACTGCTGAACTCAGGAAAGACATGTTGCACTAACATTCGCTCAAGTTCAGATTTGTATGGTTCAGTCTGCTTCAGTTTGTCACAAAGTGCCCCAATAGCAAGAAGAGCACCATCTTTCTGTCTATAGGGCTTGTGTTCTACAGAAGCTTCATCATACCTAGCACAGCAAAAACCTGAATATTGCACCCAACTATAAATTCCTTCATTCTAACAATAAGCAAAATATTACCTTCTGAAAACTTCAACTACAAATTGAATAAACTTTTGAAGATTTTCTTTCCCACGTTTTCGAACCAACTCACTCACAAAATCCATGGAAGCAGTCCTAGGACTATACAAATCTTCAATAATGTCTGTAATAAAGAATGAGAAGCCATAAGCAATCCCAATTCAATTCGGTGAAATACTGTTTCCTTGTTTACACACCAATAAAACTTACCATAGCCTTTCCTTACATATTCATGTGGATCTTCATCCCAAAGCTTTTGATCATTATCATTAAAGCACATAAGGGGGAAAACTATTTCAAAAAGAAGGACATCAAGCCGAGGTTGCAGCAGTGTATACATATTATTCCTTGAAATACTGCATATGTTAAAAAAGTTGAGAGAAAGAATTAATATGAGGAAACTAAGCAGTAGCAAATAAACTAAGCAGTAGCAAATAAAAGCATTCAACATAACAACTCATATTCTCGATTTGAATATGCCCTAACTCTCCAGACAACAGAAACTTGTTCCAGTGTCTGATTTGAAATTTAGAAATCAAATAGATACATCAATAGTAACATCTATAGCAGAAATGTACTGACGTCAAGCGTGGGGTCTTTGTTTTCCTAGTATTAGTGATAGCAGCATAGCATCTTGACCACATGATCATAGATGCTCTAATCTACTACATGTCAAGCACCTACTCCACCTTTAGTTGCTAAACAGGAACCTAAAAAACAGATAAGCGTATGAATGGACATAAGCAATTAAGCACCTTTAACACCACCCTTCTCCTGCAACAAAAAACCCACCCTTCCAAGTTATATCAAAACTAATAAGGTTATGCTGCAAGCATAAGCTTAAAGATCAAATCATCTCATAATTTTGGTTTAGTTTCGGCTTTGGGGTTGATTGTATAAATCATAACTTTTCTAGATCACTATTATTTAGGTTTACAAGCATTAGTAAGTTGTAACTGCAATTGGTTTTAATTCCAGGCATTTGGGTATTTAAATAAATTTCACAGTATTTAAATTTCTTTTGGTAGACCAGACCTTGACAGTTATTAGGCTTATGTTTTAACCGTTCTTAAATTATTTAGCCCAAATACTTAACAGACAATACCTGGGGGATAACTCGTGAGGTCTACTTGAACCCCTCCAATGCGCAACCTTGCTACACCACAACCTTTTTATTGCCCAGACTCCCATTGCACTGAGCAACGCGCTACTGCTATATACTTTATTGTGACACACAGATTAAAGACTATAGGTGATTCCTACAGAATCCTAGGTGGGAATTTTCTTCTTCTCAGTCTTCTTTCATGTTAAACAGATCGTCTACACCTACAGAGATCTGAGTTCCTTTAGCAAACATCATTAAAAATTCATGCAATCAAAAATCCAGATGATTCTTCCTTCAATTTACCCTAGAACCCATAAGATTATATCATATGTCAAAATCAATATATCTGGCGCTTCATCTGATTCTGGTGCACCTCATTCCAGGTTTTAAATAGGTTGAAACAGAAAATTTCAAATTTTCAAGGATTATGTACACATGTAATGTCACAATTATTCTTTCTGCCTTTGCACTCTTAGTTTTAATCATTGGTAATATATATATAAACCTGCTGTTTTTTACACAACATCCAGCATATAAAAGATACATCACATTCTACATGTTCAAAACAAAAATAAACAAATAAAAGAAAGAAACATAAAGCAAATAAACTAGTTGTTCTTCTTTCCTTAGGCCCAAGTCTGGTCATTCATGAAAAATACATATAAAACGAGGTATCTAAATCATATCCATTTTTATAAAAAAGTAAAACATTAAAATCATATCCATATATTTAAGTCCTGTCTTTGCATAAGAGTAATAGACATTCCTCAATATTTTCTATTCTATTTGTGAGTTCTCCCCTCCTTAATCTCCGTTTTTGCCAAGTAGATCAATATCCAGAACTTTGATATAAACACTGGTTAGCATTATTTAACATCTATATGTACATAGCTAAGCATACCGAAATAGATAATTGAATTCGTCCAATTTGCATAATGCAATTTTTCTCCCAAACTCCTCATAGCCAGCATCTAAACTACCACATATTCTATGAGAAGACAGTGACAGAGAATAGGATGAAGTATTTTTGTCATCAGATGGAATCAAACCATATATACATTTGTTAATGGTACCTTCCATGGCTTCTAAAATGATGGATCAACATATAAAGTACTGTGAATGGGACATTTATACCAGGGAAAAAGCCAAACTAATCAGAAAAATATTTCTATCCTAAAAATCTATTTGCATCATCATTTAGCTGCTATGGCTAGCCCAGTGAGCTTTTAACACATAAAATTAGCTGAACAAAATATGTATAACCCTACATAAATCAGAATTTATAGCATGTAGTTAATGAAAGGAAGCTAAAATACGATGTGATTCCATAACATGGAATAACATTGCAAATGATTCCATCTACCTGTTGCTTAGATATTGAAGAATCAGGTTGATAACTCTGTCAGGTAAATAGCCCCCAACACGAATGACATTTAACAGATTTAAGTGACACTCTAAAATCCTCCCTGCATAATGCTTCTGAAACATTTGAGCAAAGGCTCTGTTTTCAGGGTTTTGCAGCTTCAAGTCTCCAAAACTGTAAAAAGGCAATTTAAGCAACCAAAGAAATTCAGAATCAATCAGTCATGCAGCAGCAATGCTCATATTTATTAACTAAATTAATCCACAACTCAAACATACCGAGTGTAGAGTCTATTTAGAATGTGAACTGTCCATTTCTTGACCTTCCACCAGCCCCATGATTTTCTAAGCTCAGGATCAACACCTTCAGATGGAACAGGCCTCTCCAATACATTTAAAAAAAGCATCATCCAAGCATTGAAGATATTTTGATCAAACAACAGCTTTGGAATCTCCAACTGAATAAACTCAACAATAAACCCAGAATTGCACATGTCAATTATGTGAACTTAAGTGGAGGAAATAATCAAAATAAGTCAAGCAACTGACAATGCGATCTCAATTGTAAAAGAAGAAACTAACATCAAGGCAAAGATTATTTAAATACACAACACATTAATCAAGATTACGATTTGGATTTACAGAGACGATAAAGTTCTTCTTTTTTTGTTTTTCATGCCATAAACCTTTCTTTATATTTGATATGAAAGAGAACATTCACTGCTACACAAACTACACTATAAAGAACATGTTACTGAAGATATAAACATCCCAAGATAACTTTCTATTCTTTGTTTATTGAGATTTAATATCAGGAGAAAAGGGACATCAACCAAAGAGCAGTGAAACATAAAGCGATATAACCACATTGGGTAAAAAAGGAATACATGTTACACAGTAAATAATTATAATCACAGGTTTTTAAATATGGCTTGTCAATAAATGCAACATGCATCTTGAACAAGGTATGATCTACATTTAAGAAATACACATGAGGAGAGAAAGCATACATATATGGAGGACCAGAATATTTTACAGATAAGCTTGATTAAGTCTGCTATTTCAAGTGATGGATTAACAATCAGGACAAGCTTGTTAAATATACTGAGAAGGTGAGGAAATGTCTCCTCAACAATGCGATAAACCGGTGTCCTCTCTTCATCTGACTTGAACCTGAAAAGAGAAAATAAGAAAGTCTATGGAACTAACATATATGGGAAGAATCAAAAGTCAATAAGAGTACACCGTATAAGCTCTTGTCAAACATGATATCAAAATATATGGAAATAGAAACCTTCCACCATTTTGAATCTTACTGATGCAGATAACAAAATAATCATACTGATTAAAACGTATGGGATGGGGTTTGGACCTTCCTTCTGAAACAATGTCAACTCCTGTCTTATTTTATTTTTTTCTTTCCAGGCATTTGGAAACATCTTATTTTATTTTTGTTGCTTCCTAATCTTTCATTCATTTTCTTCAACAACTCAAAATAAACTTGAAATTATAACTCAAAAAATATTTACTGTTAATTATTGGTCCAATGTACTTTATTTTGTATTGAAAACCACAAGACAAATATATATATAACAAGTGTATACCTTCAATAAAATGACCTAACCAAAACAGCACAACCGTATTCATAGACATTACAGTTGTAATATTAAAAAGAAAAAGAAACAAACAGGGACTTCCGTGGTTCAGAAAGCAAAGAGCTATGTCAAAAACATTGGACAACATTAGCAGCTAGTGAGAAAATTTAGAAATAAGAGATGACACTTGTGGGAATAATTTAGAAATCAAATTACTAAGAGTATGTGATAGGTCCCAATTTGGAGACCTATCGTGTCTTAATCTCTTACACTTTTTCTTGATTTGCCACTTGTTTTTGCAAACTTATTGCCCAATTTAATTCGATTACCACTCTCTTTCTTAATATTCAGGCTAGAACAATTCAGTACGTATTTGGGCCAGTTATAGAGCAAATCATGCTTACATAGGACATATCAATCCCAAGCTCTCAACTCAATTGGACGAGATATGAGGACCCAGCAAGGAGAAGAAAGCCCAAAAGGAAGATTCCAGAGAAGCAAAGTCAGCAACAAAATGAAAAAGGAGAAAAAGTATTTCCCACAAAAGAATGACAGCATGGAGGAGAGAGAGGGCAGTTGGAATCTTATGATTACATAGAAAGTGGAATAAAAAAGTTAAAAAAAAAAAGGAAAGACACACCAAGAGGGGGACCACAAGCAAATGTGGTGCGTGTGAAGAGAGATATATAAGGAAGAAAAACAGACAAAAAAGGAATTCATCCATTATTCACCTCCTTCTCAACTTCATCTTCCTCACTATAATTCCTCCATAACCGCAAGCTCACTTATGCAACTTTTTAGTGTTTTTCATTTTTTTACTGTTTTTGTTGTTAGAATTGAATCTGAAATTAGGACAAGTAATGTCTCTGTGTTTTAGTTGCTGTTTTTGTATTTTGGGTTTAGACATGCTTTGTGGCATGAGCTAAACATCCATGGTTAGAATGAACAAGTACAAATTCTGTTTTTCATTGTTTTAATCTGATTATCTTATAGCAACAAGAAGTGGATCTATTTCTGGGTTTAGTTTTACTTGTTTGAATTATTTCTTGCACAATCTTAAGAATCAACACTTGGAAAGGATTGATTTTGGAAAACAGAAGTGGATCATATGTCATAACAATCGCTTCTTAGCTTTTGTTTATGAGTTACCCTAGGAATAGAGAACGGCATATTCTTGCGCGAAGGTTCTGGGTTCAGATATTAATTCCAAGTTCTTAATGTATGAGAGGAATCTATGTATTAAGCACTGAGGAATAAGCTTGGTATGAGAGGAATCTACATCAACCATTAGAGAACCTGAGTCACAGCTTATTGCTACTCCAAGGTATTCAGCTTGTACATTCAAATCAGCTTTTCTTTGATTTCATTTCACCATATAAATTGTGTTTTTGATCTAGTTAAGCAGTTATGTAAAGAGGAAAATCTAAAAAACAAGTCTCTTAATCGCAATTACGTTCTGCTCTTTATTTCTGAATATATTTTTACTCCTGGAACTTCTATGAAACCAATTTCAATTTCTGTCCAAAGAGCTCGTTATCTAATTTACACATTTTCCCTATGGGTACGATACTTGGGACCTAATATTCTACTTTATTACTTGATGTGTACACTTGCACTATGGACTCAATAATTGCTCTTTGATTGCTCTCCGAAGTAGTTACTGAATTCATTCCATCAGTATGTACTAGAGGGCATGGGCAAGATCAGCAACCCAATCTTTCAATTTAAATAAAATAGACAGAAACTTACTCATATTTTCTAGAGAGGATCCGCAGCACAAATAAGGCACCATAGACTTGTTGATCCTGTAAGTTATGCTTTACCCAGTCTAGAAGATGAGGCCACTGCTCAGGATAATCAGAATGTATAACTGTTTTAAGGCATTCACCGAGTTGCACCCTATAAGCATAACATGTGAGAAAAGAAAACAAGTCAATACAATAGAAATAAACAGACATTACACAAAAGAAAATAAATCTGTCACAAAGTCTAGACCCTAGTGATCACCCACAAAGGGTAACGAGAGTCATAAAGTCAATAAATCAAGACATATTAAACTAAACAGGATTTGCTGCCAAGTACCAGGCAGCAACAGGGGAACAATTGTACCTCAACAAAGGAGGAACTTGAGTTACAAACACGAGAATGTGATCCCTCACCATGTCTTTATCACTCTGCAAGATCTTCTGTTGGGCATCTACATCAACCCAGAAAGAAGAGCATGATCAGAAAACAAATGGACTCATTATCTAATTCCCACCTATGATAAATGGCATACCAGTGTCATGAGGAGACCAATTCTTTGCAATGAAGTTCTTAAAATGAATACTAGCCACTTGCCGCACACCCATGTCACAGTTGTTGTCTACAATGATTTGCAGCAGCCTCACCAGATGCTGAGGCGCGTACTGGAACTGTATATACATATATTAAAAGAATTAAGAAAATAGAAGATGTTAGAAAAATTCATCAAATTAAAGCCCTACAACGTTCAAGCAGTATACAGACACCAAAATTCATGTTATATAGAGAGAAAATGGACACCGATATATACATGAAAAAAAAATTACATGTTTTTGAAGTGTCCGAAATTCATAAACACTTGCAGGAAAGTTATTCGAGATTCAATAGGATCATCATAACGCATACAACCAAATAAAATCCATCGAACTAAATCACTGCCACATTCAATCAGCCAGTCATAAACCAAAATTCACAAGTTATATTGAGAGCCAACACCAACAGACACCAAGACTGATACGTTTTACAAGTATCCGTGCATCCTAAACGCTAGTACTGAAGTGAATCGAGTCAAACAAAGCACAACCGATCAAAAATTCAATCAGCAACTGAATTTCCAGAAACCAATAGACTCGAACCTGATTCAAGCTCTGTTCAGCTGCCTTCCGTTCATCGGGATTCGGACTGAGAGCAGCTTGGAGTACAACAGCAAGACTTGGAAGATCCATAGCACCAAAACTCGATCAAAAAAATCAAAAATCTTCGATATGAACCCCGATCAACGTAGAAAACGAGAATTGAAAAAAAAAACGATGAGGAATCTAAACCCTAGGAAGTGTCTCCTCTAGGGTTTAGAACACCCGCGAGAGCAACGGAGAATCGAACAGCGAGTGCGTTGTGATTTGTGAAGTGAGAGAGAATGAATTAGAAGAAGTTGGAGGCTATTTAAACTGCTAGGGTTTACGTTTACGGCTTTTTAACCATCAAACGAGTAGTTTTCATTGCGACAATAAATAACTGATACTCTTCTTGTCCTAGTTGGCCATTTTTGCGGTGTGTTTGGATACTGAGATATGCTAACACCGTACAGGGATGAGTTAACCCCGCGGGACTCGCAAAACGTCTGTTAAACCGTTAACGGGTAGCTTTTCGTTGTTTGGTAAGGACATTCTTTCACGCTTTTGGAATTTGGACTCTCATGAAGGAAGGTGCAGCTTCGATGGGTTGGCTGCCAACTCTACCTAATTCCCGAACTGCATCTACTACTGTTGCTTGCATTTTATTTTTTCTGTGTTCTGTTTTTGTTTAATCTTTTACTTTCACATTTCTGTTCCTAGATTATTCAGATTGAGCTTTTCTTACAGATTGTGCTCTACATTGCTGTTAAAATCATTTTCATAAGTTAAACTTTCTCATTGCAATCTAGGGAAAATGAATTGATGATTCACTCGAAGTTAAATTTGTGTGCTCAAATAAATTAGGGACGTTGGGCAGAGGAGAAATTTTTTTTACTCAGAAATCTCAATTTTTAGAAATACAATTTTTATATTCAGTTTACGATAATAACTGAAAATTAAAAATTTAAAAAAATTCAAATTCATGAAAACTAAAAAGTCTGACGAGTCCTAAAAGCCTGAGAAGACTCCATTTTCTTTTGTGCAATGAAGACAACTGAGTGTCCTCGGTTTTGGAAAAACTGCATTTACATCTACTAAAAATCTTTAGACTAGCTAGTTTCTGTACATGAGTTGTGATATAAATTTTTATATCGGAAAAGGTTATATTTATTATCATTTTTATTTTATTATTTTTATTATCTGATTAATTATTATTTGATTAATTTAAAATTAACAGTAATTAATTTTTTAATGGTAACTAATTAGGTAGTAAAAATAATAAATCTAAAATAGTAGTAAGTATAATCATCTTCAAATTATTTTATGTAGATTAATCATGATTTTCATACAAAAACAAATTGTGCTTTATTTATAAATTTATCGTAGACGATTTTTGTAATAGTAATTATTATGCTTGGTTTTTAAAACCTTAAAAATGAATTTCTTAAAGTGATGAAATGAATTGATGGCGGTGAAATAAAAATTTGTGACACAAAAATAGCAAAATTATATGCTAAAAAGTAGGGGTGTTCGTGGTCTGGATTGGATCGGTTTTGGAAGCAAAACTCCAATCTCTTCGGTTTGATCATGTAATTATCCATTCGGTTTGTATTTTTTCTCAAATCCGATCTGATCCAATCCAATTTTTTTCGGTTTGGATTGGATCGGTTTTCGATTTTTTGAATATCCTAAAATTAGTTTCATGATTATTGTGCAAATATTGTATACATTGGTTTTGTAATTTTTTTTTAAATACAAAAATATCAGTAAACAATATTATAGTTTTTTTTTAAATACAAAAATATCAGTAAACAATACTATTGTTTTTTTTTATACCATGAGATATGAAGCTCTACACAGATGAAATTTTGTTGATGAGACGTGAATAGGTTTTTTCTTGGGTTTAGTTGATGAGTTAATGAGTCTTGAGTTTAGAAATTTTTGGGCTATGATTGGGGAAAAGACCAATTAGGTAGACGGGAATTAATATATTCGATCGGTTTTCATCAACTCATCCAAAAACCGATCTAATCCAATTAAAATTTGCGGTTTTTTTTGGTTTTCGATTTATTCGGTTATCGATTTTTCGGTTCGGTTTTTGCGATTTGAATCGGTTTGGATCGGTTGATGAACACCCCTACTAAAAAGGAAGGCCAATTAGTAGGATATAGGTACAAATACAATGCACGAAGTTGCAAGTAAAAGATAGAAATAATATATAAACGGGGAGGGGGTGTGAACGTACAAGGATGAGGACAAAAAAGGAAATAACATATAAAATAAAAAGAAAGAAAAATAAGGGAAAATGGTAAAATAAGAATTTTGCATATATGTAGGGGGTTTTTTAATAAGCACAGAGAGGAATTTACTTCTCACTCGATTTAAACTATGACTACACTTTATTCATTTTTGTTTTTATTTTTCGTTAAACACACTTTATTCACCTTTTTATGAAAGTTTATACAAAGGTTGTAACTTTTTTTTTTGGTGTGTGTGTGTGTGTGTGGGGGTGGGGGGGGGGGGGGGGGGGGGGGGGGGGGGGGGGGCTGTTTAAGCTATAAAGGTTGTAACTTCGACCGTAACAGACTAACAGATCTGTTAGAAAAATACCTTCGATCATTTTTTATAATTTTATGCTGGTATTGCACTATTTATTTCAAATGATATTGGATTGGTCGGATATTTAGATTGAATTTAAATTGATTAGACCAAATCATTAGCGTTGTGAAAAAATTGATTCTTTTTTCAATTTTTTCTATCTTATATTTGGGTTTATCTCCGACCGATCCAAAATAATTTGGGATAGAGTTGATGTTAAAATAGATTTATACTAATACAGCCTATAAATTATTTAATTGTAAATTGTATTTTTTATCGAATAATATTCTTTTGGGTTCCTAACAAAAAATATGGTCCTCACTTTAGTCCCTTACAAAAAAAATTAGTGGACTGGTCCCTATGAAATTCAAAATGGACCCATTTTAAAAAAAAATTATATAAAAAATATATATAATTAATATAAAAAATTTAATTTTAAATTTAAATAAAAATGACGTCTGTCATTCTGTAAAAAAAAATTATTAATTTATACATAAGAAAGAAATTAAACTTTTATTTTTTTAATGCAAGGGTGTAATTAACACAAATACTTGCAAAAAATAATTATTTATATAAAATGCTGACAGTTAGAGGTGAAAAATTGGACTCGGACCGGAGGGCTGACCCATCAATATATTTTTATAATTCAATTAAAATTTTATTCTTCATCTTTTATAATTAAATTACTAAATCTGATTTCAATTTTTGTAAATACAAATTGTGAAATTTCAAAGACTAACGACACAAATCCTTGCAAAAAAAATTATTTATATAAAATGATGATAGTTAGAGGTGAAAAACTGGGCTCGGCCCGGAGGGCCGGCCCACCAATATATTTTTATAATTAAATTAAAATTTCATCCTTCTTCTTTTATAATTAAATTCCTAAATATGATTTTTTTTTGTAAATACAAATTTGTAAAATTTCAAATACTAACGACACAAATCCTTGCAAAAAATTATTATTTAATTTTTTAAATGTGATTGCAATAAATGAAAGCCTATCTCAAATATTAGTGTAGTTGATTTGATTCTGTTTATATGCGTTTGTTGCAATGTAAGCAAAAAATATGAATCATACATGCTTAATTGGTTAAGTTGCATTCAAATCCCATTCAAACGACAATTTTTTTTGCTTAAAAAAATTTAATCCAATCTTGGTTTTTTGCTGATACTATTACTTTTTGGTGTTAACATATTAGTGTTACTTATTTAATATAAAAAAATTTAATTTTAAATTTAAATAAAAAATGATGTCTGTCATTCTGTAAAAAAAATTATTAATTTATACATAAGAAAGAAATTAAACTTTTATTTTTTTAATGCAAAGGTGTAATTAACACAAATACTTGCAAAAAATAATTATATATATAAAATGCTGACAGTTAGAGGTGAAAAATTGGACTCGGCCCGGAGGGCTGACCCATCAATATATTTTTATAATTCAATTAAAATTTTATTCTTCTTCTTTTATAATTAAATGACTAAATCTGATTTCAATTTTTGTAAATACAAATTGTGAAATTTCAAAGACTAACGACACAAATCCTTGCAAAAATAATTATTTATATAAATTGCTGATAGTTAGAGGTGGAAAACTGGGCTCGGCCCGGAGGGCCGGCTCACCAATATATTTTTATAATTAAATTAAAATTTCATCCTTCTTCTTTAATAATTAAATTCCTAAATATGATTTTTTTTTGTAAATACAAATTTGTAAAATTTCAAATACTAACGACACAAATCCTTGCAAAAAATTATTATTTAATTTTTTAAATGTGATTGCAATAAATGAAAGCCTATCTCAAATATTAGTGTAGTTGATTTGATTCTGTTTATATGCGTTTGTTGCAGTGTAAGCAAAAAATATGAATCATACATGCTTATTTGGTTAAGTTGCATTCAAATCCCATTCAGGCGACATTTTTTTTTTGCTTACAAAAATTTAATCCAGTCTTGGTTTTTTGCTTATACTATTACTTTTTGATGTTAACATATTAGTGTTACTTATTTAATGAGTTTTTGTCTTCTGTATCGTAGGCACAAGAATCGAAAATCACATAGAAGATGACATATTTAGTAAGTGTTGAACTCATCCCTCCAATGATTGCTACGAATTGACACTGAATGAATAGCGTTTTCATATTATAGGTAAAAGCTGATCTTTTAACTCCATATTAGCTTGATGTTATTGTTACCTTGATTTTGTTGATGAATGTTATAGTTAGCAATGATTTGTATGCATTTTTCTTTTTACATCCCTTCCTCATGTTAACATGGTGTATTATAACGTATTATGGTGTATTGTGATGTAGTTGTATGCAAAATTAATTATCTCTCTGAATAGCAGATTTTTGTTCGTGGTTGATATTTGCAAAGTTCTGTGTTAATCCTGTAGTTTTTTCACCTGAAATATAGAACAAAATAACAACACAGTTTTTTGTAAGTGTAAGGTTTGCAGTGTGATTAACCAACCACGACAGACGACAAAATTTTTAATCTTTTTTCCCCTTGCATCACACGAGTAATATATTTGTATATATATATATATATATAATGGTTACATGAAGGTGTTGTAGGCGTATTGGGTGGATCCAAAACAATTGCCTCCAATTTGGCAGTTGGAGAGTTTGAAGTGTTAGGTTGCAGTGATGTGCATTGTTGAGCATTAGGCATTAAGGGCCAAGGTGCTTGTGATTGAGCCTCATTTGCCGAATTTTTGAGGCATGTGGTCATGTGCATCTTGTATACGAGCTCTTAGCCAACCTGAAGAGATCATCTTGCCCAGTTGACCATTGGTTTTCTCTTCTTCTTCTTTTTTACGATCACAACTTTTACACGTGTTACATTTATGTTGGTTGGATGTGAGTTGAAGATCGTGAGAAGCCTTTTGCATTACGTGCCTCGTGACGACGGGCTACAACGACAACCCTCGTGTACATATTTGTCCTCCATAAATTTCCCCTTTTTCCCCTAGCTTTTGTACCTTTATACCTTTAGTTTCTATTTTCTATTCCATCCTTTGTCTATTTGATTACTTTCTTTAAGATTACATTATCTCTAGGTTTCTTGCATACTTCTACCCCTACCTTCTTGAAGTTTATGTTCCCATGGGAAGTTGGAAATTTTGCCCATTATCCGTGTAAACTTTTGTCCATACTTTCATGCTTATCTTCAAGGATTATAGGAATATCCTCAAACACCTCCATCTTTTACCATTTTTATTAGTATGTTTTCTATTATGAGTGGTTATAAGTGTTGCATTGCCACATCAGGTGAAAGTGCTAGTAAAAATGATGACGGTAATTAAGGGGTGGGTAGAGTGGCTATTGTCTATTGTGAAATATGGCATTTACAATAAAGAAAGGTCCCCCAAAATATGTTTTAGTTGATTCCGAGGAGTTCACGTGGCGGTGGAGGAGATTGTGGGAGGCCTTCTTAGGGAGATTAAATTTGGCGCTCCCAGCCCATAAGGGATTGGGTGGGGTGAAAGAGAGCTTGAGGAGAAAGAAGAGAGAAAATAAAAATAAAAATCCATGTGTCACTCCCTTAATGGGAAGACCATGAAGGGACATGAGCATATTAAAAATTTTCCTTCCTAGGGGTAGATGAGTGGTGACAAAAGGTGTAGAATTCAAAAAGAATGCCAGAAATTCAAAGCAATATTCCCAAATTCTTGATTGGGTCATCATACATATTGAAAAAAATATTACACAATGATTAGCAAAAACTGGAGACCCTTCGTGTAGAACAATATCATAATCTTTCTTATCTTATAACCCCAGGAAAAAGTAATCACTATCTCAATTCATTGAATTTGTAGTTATTGTGAGGCTCCACATTTTAACCAATATGCTCAACAAAAACTTCATCGCAACTCACTCGGGTAGCTATATGTATAAAAGAGATCTTCATCCGCATATCTCCTTTGACAATCCAGTTATCATCTTCACTTTTAGCCCCACCTTATTTGCCATTGAATTGCACGAGGGCATCTCTATGTGAGACCATCTTACTAGTTGACCATTTTTTCCTCTCTCTTTTTTACCAAAATCCCCATTTTACCCCCTTATATAACACTAGGACCAGGTGGTCCTAGACCATTGAAAGAGATCTCGCCGTTTTGGGGTGGAAATATATTTTGATACTTTAATTTATTTTTGTTTTAAATTAATTATCTAACATACTAAATTAACACACTATATGGCTAGTAAATGATGAAACAACCTTAAATATATATTAGGTGGGATGTAATTAAAAATTATGTTATTGACGGTTTCTTAAAGAATAACAATAATAATAATAAAGCAGAGACAACATATTATTTCTTGCTATTTGAGTCAAATGCAACCCAATTTATGTAAAAATAGGTTGTGAATTATTGAAATAAAATAAAATAACTTGACATGATTTAATGAATTTTAGTCCATTGTTTAGTCCTTTGTCTTTTTTTTTATTGATTTGAGCAATTTTTACAATAAACACAAGTAGCAATAAATCAATTTTCAAAGCTTATATTCACTTTGAGACTTGTTTAAGGTAGGTTTAAGTAGTTTTTGTTTACAAAGTAACCTAAATTTTGCTTCTAACACATTGGTATGTACTTTGTCTTTTTGCTGTCGAAAGTGAAAATTTCATTTTTCGACAAATTTAAGGGAGGAAATTGTCTTAGTATGTTTGTAAATATTTAAGGATGAGGTATTGTACTATTCGGTTTAGAGAATTCAGTAATAGACACCAATTGGCACTCCAACTTTCCTTCTCGTTTCAGGGCCTATCCGAAAAGAAAAAGAATTAAATACTTCTTGGTCGTGAATATCTGAATAGGACAGATCGCCCCGTGAATCTCTTTATTTCAAAACAAAACAATTCGAATCAGGCTCAGTCGAGATCTTTCAATTGAGAAGATTGATCGACCTGAGACGAATAGAAATAAAGGTTATGTGACATATTAGTTAAACCTACCCTTATATATTTTTAAGATACCATTTCTCAAATTTAAATCTGTGACATATTAGTCTCATAATACTTGTATATGAATTGTCAAGTCAATTGACATGTAAGTGATTTGCTTTTATGCGAGATAAAAACTCTTCTTGATGGTTTGGTGGTCAAGATGAAGAGGAGTGTCGTATTGTTGCAATCTCAACGAGTATATTGATTGTTTAAGTAATAAAAGTGTGAGTAGAGTATCATCCCACGGGAATTAATGCATCAAGTAATATTATAACTATTCCTTTTAATTTGGACTAGTTGATTTGGTTGTTGATAAAAAATGTTGAATTAAAATAAAAAGAATAAAAAGTAGTTATAAGAACATTGAAGAACATGCAATAATGCAAGTAATAAGTATGACTGAAAAAAATGTGATAAAGAATTGTAGTAGGGTACATTTCACTTTTGATCCCCCTTATTAATATAAATTAATTTCTATAAAAAATTATTTCAATTGTTTAAACCACAATGTCTTAGTATATTTAACCATTCTCAGTTATAATTATAATGTCTTAGTAATTCTTATTGAATAAAACATTAAGTTCAACGAATTAAGAAGTCTGCAATTTATACAAGTATATATCTAGATCATGCACAAATTGTTATTTTACACCAACAAAATTAAAACTCTAATATATCTATTGTGGACTATAACCCTCAAAACCCTATAAGAGTGATCAATTATAATAAGGATATGTAAATTTTATTTAAAGTGAAAAAAAACTAATTAAAATAGAAGAATTATAAAAACAATTCAAATATAAAAAATAGTTCACATCAGATCCACGACCTTAACAACAAAAGAAAACTAGCCAAACATAGTTTAAACAAAAATAAAGAAGTAAAAATAATTCATTAAGATGAAAGAAAAGAAGGAGAAGAAAAATCAAATGTCTTTAGTCTTCAATTTCTCTGAAATCCTGATCTTCAGCATAAGCCTCCACGAATTCTCTCAATTTCTTGATCTTTCCAAAAGTCTCCAGCCAAAAGACCCTCAATAACGGTTTACATTCTCTTTTTATACTTAATTATAAATATGTACAAATCTCCATCAAATCTTTGGTGTACAATCCCTTTTTAGATACAATTTGATTTTCATTTAAAAGCAGTAACGTGCTTTTGGCACCAGTGGCGCCATTTTCGCGCTAGAGACGCCGTGAAACAATATTGAATTTAAGCTCTGGCGCTGTTAGCGTGACGTCCACGCTAGTGGCGCAGATGGATTGTGTTGTGCCAGCGCCTTTAGCGTGGTATTCGCGCTAAAGGCGCAATGAAACAATAACTTAAATATGCTCTGGCTCCATAAGCATGGTTTGAGCATGATTTATCAATTTTATTATTAATATAAGCTCTTTTTACTTCAATTAGATTAAATCGTTGCTCTTTTAAGCCTTATAACATTATATGCTGGAGGCATATTACACATCCTTCACTAATCCATTATTTTATGCTATATTCCTATGAACTTTGCTAGACACGTGAGTATCAGTCATTATCATTGGCTACCTCTAACATTCACTGTTGCCACCAAATATCATCGTGAGCTACCAACCATCATCGGCTACCGCCACCCTTAACCACCAGGCACCAAACATCAACATCATCGGTTAGCCCTCATAATTGTCACTGATGCTGCTGCTACCACCACCACTTTCACTTGCTATAATCGCCAACCAACCACTAGCATCGTCACAGTCACCATTGGCCACCGCCACATTACAATTACCAATGGTCGTCACTGACACCCTCACCATCAGCCTCCACAACGGCTTTAACCGGCCACCCCTACATTGACGCTGCCAGCACCACCAATGAAATCCAATAATTATTTAAAAAAAAACATAAGTTACCTATGTACTTTCATATATTTTGTTAACAATGATGACTTCTAAATTTTTTAATCATTTGAAATAAGAACTAAAATGTAAATAAATTAAGAAGTTTAAAAATCAATTTAAAAAACAATGTGAAATTATTTTAAAATTGATATTTTTGTCTATTTATATCTTATCATAACTATCATATGGTCCGTTTAAGATGAATTAAGATTACCATGTCAAACTACTTCTACTTCTTTAATGCACATTAAACATAGGATAAAATATGAATTTATCAAACTAATATCTTTTTTTACTCTTATCCATCTTATCGTATCCATCCTTATTCTATCATGTGATTCATGTCTACCAAATTATTTCAAAAAAGCTTGTAATAAGACTAAGGGTGTGTTTGGTACAAGGGTATAAAAAAGATTACTGGTAAATCTTATTTGGTAAACGTCAATTACCATGTTTGGTAGAAGTAACAAAAATCAGTTCTTGAATATCCAAAGCTTACCGGTAATTTGATTTATAAAGAAAAGTCACTGTTCAGATTACCAAAAAATAATATAGTAATTCAATTTTTATTTTTTTTTGGAAATTACAATTTTTTTTTCAATATTCAAAATTTCAAGTAAAGGAAAAAACACAACAATTTTTGAGAAAAAATATCCCAACACACATCAAAACCTAGACCCATGCAATCTATCAATTACAAAAATAAAAATAGTCTGGGATTATATTTTTGCAAAGTAACCTCATTTTCAAATTATATTTCGTTCAAAACCAAACATGAAATCAGTAATCTTTATCTAATATTCCAAGTAATATTTTGGCAAACCAAACATCTTTTTCGTGACATTACGAGTAAACTCAATTTCTATTGTATTCTCAGTAATCGTGATTGACGGTTACCAAAAAATTTATCTTGTACTAAACATACCCTAAACGCATGCTTGGATGGTATCTCCAATCACCACATCGTTTTGGTTGAAGTATAAACTCGACGGAGAAGAAGAAATTAAAAACTAGTGGTTAACCGAAGGGTTTAGGTTAATTACTGAACCTATTTCAAATGATTCAGTTATTTATAAACTCAAGATAAATGATTTGGTTATTTATTTCGGTTAAGTTGTGGTTTGGTTTTTTGGGAACCAATAGGCGACCAACCAAGACAACTGGCCATAAGAGGTACCTACCAAAGTATTTATACACCCAGTTACAGATAAACTCTCTTTAGTTTATCACGATTGAGTGTTCTTAAAAATGACATATATAATGGTGGTTGAATTTATATCTCACATATGCTTATCATGGTTCCCAAGCCAAAATGGGTAACCTGGAGTCTACAAACTAACCATTAGAATCAAATGCACATTTCATTCATAAGAATTATTTTAAACTACATATGAATCGGGATTTCGCCTATGTGAACTTGGGGACCATCTTGCCAACAGGCATTTACCATGTCATATAACACTTGTGTATAAGTTAGATGCCACGTATGTGAACCTTTGCTATCTAAGATGAAGATGACATTAACATTTAATAAGTTAAAAGGATTAATTTAAAATAAAAATTAGTTAGAGGATGAATTTTTGAATTTTTTTTATTAAAATACACGAGCATGTTTTTTTGTCCTTTTCTCTCAAATTGGCCATCCATAAGAATCTAGGGGAAAATAAATTCAGTGATACTCCCCTCTCTCCTCCTTATTCCTCTCTCTATTTTCTCCTCCCTCTCTCTCTCTCTGTATGGGAGTAGAGAGTACATTGGTTCAGAAACACTACATATTTGCTCGTAGTAGATGTGTTTGGCAAGAGATTTCTTTTAAGATGAGTGGAAAAGTGAGGGTGGATATACAAGAATACAACGTTTAGTAGAATACTTTAAATAATTTTCTTATCAATCTCATTTGCATAGCAATTTATTATTATGAGTAATATTGACAAATTTTGACCATTTGAGAATACCACCTCATTATCTCAGCAAACAAAGTAGCATTTCTCAATTTAAGTTACAAATATCCCTTGACTTAACGTGCCAAAAGAAATCTGGAGAGAGAGTTCAACATATTTTCATAAATTCATCCAATTTTTCAAGTAATATTTTACATTCAACCAATTTTTCTCGATAATAGTTAAGCCTACCAATTTTTTTTTTAAACTTTTCTATTAAACTCACTTTTTCACTATATTCTTAGTAATTGAGTTTTTAAGATAATTTTTTTTTTTCTACCAAATGCTCCCATGTATCTATCTCACGTGCTTGTGATGATTGAGGGTGGATGTCATCCTCAATGATGTTTAAAGTTATTATGCCTCATATATGATATATGCTCATCATTGCCAAATACCGACATGGGTTTGGAGTTTACTCTTGCCGAATCTAGGGACCACCACCCGTCGGCACTGCCCATCTCCTTCGTAAATCCTATATTTGGTTGAATTACTTTTTATTCCTTTTCTGTAGTACTACACAAGTCATGCCCAACCAAAATCAGACACGGCTTTTAGTTTCGTATCTGTTTTTTTTTTAATAACAGTGACACTCCGATTTTAATTTAGAATCTCTTATAAATTATTCAATTCCTTCACCACACTCTTAGTGGCTTATCCCTGTTGATAGGCTTTGAATTTTTTTCAATACATTTCTTGAAATAATGTCTTTGCACCGTGAGAAACAAATTTATTTCGAAATAACTATACATTAGAAAATTCTATTCTAATTTTCCATGACGTGCATTGAAGAATCATAAAAAAAATCTAATGATATAATTTATTCCCAGTGTTGATCAATCAAATTTTGATTCCTTCCTAAAATAGACCTATTAATGATGTAACTGTGAGGTACACATCAATCAAATTATATTGATTGGTTAAAAAATAAAATCTATCAATTGTAAATATTTCCGTTATTATCTTATATCCCTAATTTACGGGAATGAAGATGATGTTGTTAGTTGTTTCTTTTAGTATTAGAGAAAAAAAATGTACGATTCCAGCATTTTTGAGGAGGGGGCTGAACCTTTAGTCATCACTGTTTTTCCACACTTCGGATTAGTCTCATAGCCGGTTCAAAAAGTCGAAGCTCGTGGGGATACCGGAGGGAGCCAACTCGTCTCAAAGAGATAATTAGGGTTGGGTAACTTCAAAAAAAAAAAGAGAAAAAATGTATATCATTTTGAAAAGACACAAAGTTGTATCATTTTAAGTGAGAGAAAGAGATAAATCACAAGAAAGAGAATGAGTGATTTTTTTTTTAAAAATGTAGATTCCACCTTTTTGTGAAAATAAAATGATATAAGGTGTGTCATTTAAAACGACACACTTTTTTCCCTTAGTTTTATACGTGTTATTTATTTTGTTCTCTTTCATTTGTTTAGAATAAGATATAATCCCTCGGGGTGCAACTCAATTGGTAACTTGGCGCTGAGTTAGTGGGGTTGAACAATGTGTTCGATTCCTGTTGAATGCATTCTTGGGGAGGGGGCTGAACCTTTAGCCATCACTGATCCCCCGCACTCCGGATTAGTCCCATAGCCGGCTCAAAGAGTCGAAGCTCGTGGGGATATCGGAGGGAGCCAACTCGACTCCAAGAGGTAATTAGAGTTGGGTAACTCAAAAAAAAAAAATATGATACTATATCCTCAAAATCAAATTTAGATATTATTTTAAAAAACTTAACAATAAAACCACCGCATTTAATATAAAAGTGTTGAAGTAAATTAATAATAGTTAAACTGAGTTTTGATAAAAAAAAAATCTAAAGCGAATCTCACCCTTAATAATTATTAAATAAAGTGAAACTTATTTAATTATTTTGTCAAATTTGCCTAATGGCAAATGTAAAAAATTACATTTTTCTTTCTTTCTATTAATTATAAGATTTCATTTCATATCAATAAAAAACCAAAGATGGTACCAAACTAGTAGGAGGTGTGGGTTTGGGTTTTGCTGTGTGTGTGTGTGTGAAGATGATGATGTCACACTCATGGTCCTAACTCCTAAATAATATCTCTCACGTTCATATTTCATCATTCTATAATTTTGATTCATTGTTGCAATTGCAAAGGTCTTATTTGTGGTTGAACTTAAACAGCAGCATCTGCTTGCTTTCACTTTGAACAACAACGAGAGTGTGGATGAGTCTCACGGCGGGAAACAGATTTATTTGGTGAATAACCCCTCCCTCCAAAAACAAACCAAATCGCACACTTACTCACACACACACACACACACATAATCGTTTCTAATTTTTTTCTCTCTCTTACAAAAACCCTAACATTCTCGATTTTTTCTCTCTTTCTCTCTCTTTCTTTCTTCTTCATACATGGCATTCCTTCCTCAACCCCAAGAAGGTGCCGAAGAAGACACCAACGTCGACGTTCACACAACCCGTGGTACACCCATTCGGTACCTCCCGCTCGATCACCTCTACTCCGCCACGTCACCTTGCCGCGTCACCGCCAGTGGCTCATCCAACGTCATGTCCAAGAAGGTCAAGGCTCGTAAGCTCAACCTTAACAACCATAACAACCATTTCAATGATAATGATAATAATGGGAATGATAATGATAGCGATAACGATAACGATAACGATAACGATCCACCGCAACTCGATCATCGCAACAACAAGAAAGCGACGCCGTTTTTGCTGCTTCCGAAACCCCCTCTTCTCTACGTCTACTCTCGCCGCCGCAAGAGGCATTCCTCCGGGAGGGCGTCGTTTTATGATTCCGTGCTGGGTCGGGTCGAGTCCGGTTCGGGGGTGAAGGACCCGGAGGAGGAGAATGGGGATTCCGAGAGGAGGTTGCTGAAGAAGAGGAAAACTGGGAGCACTGAGTTGGGGAAATTGGGTGTGGATTTGAGCGCCTTGGGGAATCTCGATGGGCCTCGATTGAGGGAATGCCGCAACCAATTTGGGAATTCTGGCATTGCTGGGAACGCCAAGTGTGGTTCATTGGAGAATTTCCCAAAGTTGCTGCCTGAATCTCGCACTGTGAAGAGATGGGTCGGGTAATTCGCTTTTTGCTCTCTTTGTGGAAAATGGAAAATTCATTGGCCTGCTTTAATTTTTGTGGGTTTTTCTGAAGTGTTATTTGTTTGGACTCAAGAAACAGAAACTTCGTGAAGTTGAACTTTGCTTAAATGTTTAGCTCTGTGATTTTTATTTTTTGGTTTTATGATTTCTGTGTGGTTGGAAGGAGAAAATCTTACGTGAATGTTAAATGTCACTTGTAGTTTCTGAAGATAAAATCTCACTTGTGGAAATGGAAAATTCTGTCTACCTGCTTTTATTTTTTGTGGGTTTTCGGACATGTAGTGTTTGTTTAGATTAGACTGAAGAAACGAAAGCTCCATGGTGTTGGACTTTGCTTAAATGTGTAGCGAAATGGGAAATGTTTAGCTCTGTGATATTTGTTTTCTTGGGTTTATGATTTCTGTATGGCAGGGAGGAGAAAATCTTACTTGAATGTTAATTGCACTTATTGCAGGTTGAGTTTTGATAATGCTGATCCGGAGGCATTTGTTGGATTGCGATGCAAGGCAATGTTTTAACTTTTGGGTTATTAATAGTTGTATATTCATTCTATTGAGTTTGTTCATACAACTACAGTTTATCAATGTCAACCTTGTTTTCTGCAGGTTTATTGGCCCATGGATTTAAGATCGTACACAGGCGTTGTCAAAGGTTATGATGTGGAAACTAAGATACATCATGTATGGCCCTTACCTATCTAAATTATCACTTAAATGATTTGAATAGCTTCAAACCAAAAATCGTGTGCATCTATAATCTATCTGTACTGGACAATATTGGACTGTTATTTGAGATTTCAAATTTTCATTAATAAATATATGCAGGTCAAGTATGATGATGGTGATGAGGAAAATTTAATTCTTTCAAATGAAAATGTAAAATACCATGTTTCCCGTGATGAGATGAAACGTTTAAAATTAAATTTTGCCAAAGTTCGTGACAGTAATGTATCTGACTATGATGTTGAAGAGATGCTTGCATTGGCTGCAAGTTTGGATGATTGTCAAGACTTTGAGCCTGGGGATATCATATGGGCCAAGCTAACAGGTTTGTGCTCAGTCTTGTTCGGTTGTTCCATTTGCAAATTGCTGTATGTGTATCTCTTTATGTGAATGGATTTGTCCTAATTTTCTGAATTTTAGTTCAATCTATCTTTATTTAACTTCAGCAAACTCAAATTTTAAGCTTTTTGTTAAATGAGAAATTCATTGAGACAGAGAAGATAATTACAAAGAGTTGGGAGGATAAGGGATCTTCCTTAATGTAAAATGGGAAATAACATAGAACAAAAGTAAATAAATAATCTTACCATTGTTATTTACTTCTTTGTTTTCGTGTCTTTCCTCAAAAATTCTATTTTAGGGAGATCACACTTTATCTACTTTTAATTACCTTGTTTGTTTATTCCTTGCATTTTCAGTTACGATTAGATCTTGTTAATTTTGTAACTGCTATAGTGATTGTATCTTTTTATTATTTTGTTTATTTTGCAGGTCATGCAATGTGGCCAGCTGTTGTTCTGGATGAATCACTTGCTAGCAACTGTAAGGGTTTGAAAACGTTTTTAGGAGGAAGATCAGTTCCTGTCCAATTTTTTGGCACCCATGACTTTGCAAGGTTTATATTCTGTTAAAATAAAGAAAAAATTTGTTTTCAATTTTCATTGAGAGATTGTTGTCTTTATACAGTAGATTCATCCAGTTTCTAAGATGAACTTAACTTTTCTTTTGTATATTCTTCCTGTCTTCTAGGGTTAGACTGCAACAGGTGAAATCATTTCTCACCGGACTTCTTACTGATCTACACTCAAAGTGCAAGAAACCTAGTTTTATTGAAGCTTTAGAAGAAGCAAAAAGGTATTGTTAATCATGCCTTTTTTTTCATATGTTCTCACTTTTGTTAACTAGAACATCAAAAGTTGGGAGCATGAATATGTTGCTATTGCAATGTTGTTGGACAAGGTTAATTCTAATTTGCATGTTTTGCTGTTTCAGGTTTTTGTTGTTTTTCTTAGGTCCTTATTGTGGTAGAGTGGCCATTATTAAAAAATTGCATTGTGGAATATAAATAACTGTATTAATCTGAGGAAGCAAGTTTGAGTAAACCAGTTTTCCTTTCTATTTACCTAACAATGGCTTTGTTTTCCAACTTGTCTAATATTTGAATAGTTTGGTAGATTTTTCCAGTTTTTAATTACTTATGGTCTTAAAATTCATTCAAGTGCATTATGTTTTATGTGCATGCTTTAGTTTTTCAGGGTAGTTCTTAAGGCATTATGTGTCCTATATTCGTACCTGTATTATCCATGTATATGCCTTAGCCTGCTTATTTTAACGGGCTTAGCCTTTTGTTCTCTGTAATGTGGCATTTTAAGGTCTCTGCTTTGATACTTGGAATTGAAGAATTTTCAAATGATTATTCAAATTTGTTGGTTTTACAATTATTTCACTTAAACAGGTATTTAGGTGAACAGAAGCTTCCTTTGGAGATGCTAGAGTTGCGGAAAAGATGTACAGCTGATGACTGTAACAATGTAAGTGGAGAGGATAGCGGATGTACAGATTCAGGTGAAGATTGTTTAAATGACAAAGGGATTTGGACAGCACTGGAAAAAGTTGAAACTTTTCCTTATGATGTAGGAGATTTGAAAATTCTAAGCCTTGGTAATTTTTCAAGATTACTAGTATTTTATGTTTTCATGAATTTATTCACATTATCTTTTTTTTTTCTTGGTCGGATCTTATTTTATTGATGCTTGCATCATATTATTGTTTACTGATTTCCCTTATTGATTTCTGGGAGAACCATCGAAACATAACCTTTCAGTATTTTATTTTATTCACTTCAACTCTGTATTCTTCCACTCATAGGATAAATTGAGATTTTAGAAAGTCTTTCTTGGTTTCATTGTATCATTAATAACTTGATTATTTTGGATAATAGTAGATAAAATGAATGGTTGTGAGGAGTCTCTTTGAAACCAAACATTGGCTTTCCTCTTATGCATACCCAAACAAGAAAATCTTCAGAATGCAGTGTGGCTTGTCATTCTCTTTTTGCATTTTGGAAATAGCAAGTCCCTTGAAACTCTGATCATAACAAATTCATAACAGCTAACACACTAACTAATGCAAGGTGCTACAAGCTGCTGCGAATGCAGGTTATACAGAACTAGCACAGTAACTGTAATAACTATAGTTATACACTCACAATGAATTAAATTTAAGCGCACGCACACACACACTTTTGTATCTAGGAACGAACTAGTACTACAGTGTACTGCATTTTCAGCAAAAATGGATCTTATTTTCTTTTTACAGTAAATGCAATGGCTGAATAATACTGTGTGGATTTACTGCATTTTTTTTTAATTATATGTCTGCAAGAATGTTACTTGTCTCTCTCTTTCTCTTGGTTACTGTGTTTCTCCTCGTTTATTGGCAATTTGGTGACAGCCAAATGGCCAAATGGGATGTTAAACTGTTTAATTCTTTTTTCAGGAAAAATGGTTGAAGATTCTACGTCTTTCGGGGATGGAAGATCCATCTGGCCTGAAGGATACACAGCAGTGAGGAAGTTTACTTCAGTTATTGGTGAAGCATTTGTTATTCTTATTATTATTATTTTGTTTGGGATGTTTGCATGTCATATTTTTTAGTTGGGGAGGGATATTTTGACTTCAGAGTAAGACTTCTAAGTGTTACTCCTTATTTTATCCGTTGATTTCTGTCCATCCAACGGTTATAGTTTATTGAGTTATATCAATTAATCTACTATGAATTTCAAATAAATGACAACTGTTGGATGGACGGAAATCAATGGCTGAGATGAGGAGTAACACTCATAAGTCTTACTCTGGAGTCAAAATATCTCTACCCTTTTTAGTTTGATCTTTTTGAATGTTTTAGAAATTGTCAAATATGTCATACCATTCATCTTTGCATATCTTAATTCGAGTGGTTCTGATTCTTTTGTTTTTGTTTTCTTCTATTTTCTGCGTTTTTGGTTGTTTAGATCCTAAAGTATCTGCCCCTTACAAGATGGAGGTGTTGAGAGATCCAGAATCCAAAGTCCGACCTCTATTAAGAGTTACAGTTGATGGTGGTGAGCAGGTTGGTTCATATTATATTTGACTTTGCACCTGTAGACATTTGTTTCTCTGATAATTTTATATTGAATCATCTGATATTTATGCTTCTGTATCTTTTTTTTGGGTAATGTCCCCTATGAATATATTGCATTTAACCTTCTCTGACATATGTCAGATTCTTTTCCTGTTCTTTTTTAATTATAGTTTTCTGTTTTGAAATCTTTGATGACAAAAATATTATGATCTATGGTGGATACAGTGTGCCTATTTAATAGCAGGATTTATGTGTTTGTTTGTAAATTGTTAAATTCCTTAACTAACTTCCCTTGCTTTTTGGCTCGTGTTTCTCCTTTTCTTGCGAAAGAAATTAGAAAAGAACCTCTCATTCCTATGACTTGTGTCAAACTTGTTATAAATGTTCTGTTGCAGTTCAATGGTTATACTCCATCTGATTGCTGGAATCAAGTATACAAAAGGATAAAGAAATTGGAAAAGGATGCTTCTGAAGGTTCTGTTGCTGAAGGTGGGATAGAAAGGGGCTACAATTCTGGGTCTGATATGTTTGGTTTCTCCAATCCTAAAGTCGCTAAACTTATACGGGTATGCTATTTAGTTATAAGTTAATTCCTAGTTCTGACCTGAAACATAAAGTCAATACTTCGGAAATAAATGGAATTAACCAGGAAATATTGTAACTTATCCCATAGAATACTTAGTGAACTAAAGAGAATTTGGTTTTTGATATAGCTCAATGACATCGATCTATCCATGTTGCTGAACCCACCTAGTGGGATAAGGCTTGGTTGTTGTTGTACCAATAAGTTGTCACTTTTATAGTCATTGTCAATCTACTCACCTGCTCCCCTTATCTCCATACTTTACATTTGCTTTGCTTGTTCTTGGCTGTACACTGAGCATTGTTTAGTTTCATATTCTATTAAATATTTTTTTTGCTTCATGTATGATCTCTCTCTTTTTTTAATGCTATCTTCTGCTTGTTGAACTAACCAAGTATTTTGCTAAATACAAATTCTTTTCAATTCATATACCCGATGCTTTATTTTCTCTGAAAGAAGTTTTGTTATTTCCAGGGATTATCTAAATCCAAAGTCTCTTCAAAGAACTCAGTTCGCAATTTTGATTCCAGAAGATATAATGACTTGCCTCTTGGTTATAGACAGGTTCATATTAATTGGTTTGATCTCGATAAGTGCAATGTGTGCCACATGGATGAGGTAGAGGTTTTTTTCCTTCTTTAATCCTATAGAGCTCCTGCTTGTTGTTTACCTACCTGCATATTCTTTAGTTGCGTTTTCTATTTCTTTTTTTTTGAAGAAGAACGTTTTCTATTTCTTATTTCTCCTTTCTCCTTTTGCCCAAATTCGTTCCAGGGAAATATTGTATTGTTACCTTTCTTGCTTGTTTTGTTTGCTTATAATCTAATTCTGTCTTGCTTGCTAAATGGGAGTTATTTATGTTTTAAGGAGTACGAGAACAATCTGTTTCTGCAGTGTGACAAATGCAGAATGATGGTATGACCCCATAAATTTTTATGCATCTTTTTCCCCTGGATTATTGCAAATTATGTAACATAAATAATGGGTTAACATCTGTCTGGTAATGCTTAATGAACCATTAAAGCTCTACAATTTTACCCCATTATTGAGATTGAGCTGTGAATTGTGATGTTCTCTTAGGTCCATGCTAGATGCTATGGAGAACTGGAACCTATTAATGGAGTGCTATGGTTGTGCAACTTATGTCGTTCGGGTGCTCCCCCCCCACCTTGCTGTTTATGTCCACTCATAGGTATGCTATGGCCTTCTAATATTTATGCTGCATTAAAAATTGAATCACATGGCATCATTGAGTATTTTAATTGAGTTTCTTCTAGGTGGTGCAATGAAGCCTACAACGGATGGACGGTGGGCTCATTTGGCCTGTGCCATGTGGATACCTGGTTCGTTTGCGTATGGCCTTATTTACTCTTTTTTACTCCTAAGTTTTGATTATGTTTGCTAAGGGTTAGTATTTTTGACAGAGACTTGCTTAGCTGATGTCAAAAGAATGGAGCCGATTGATGGTTTGAGTAGAATCAGTAAGGTAGGCCTTTATGACTAATTATTCTTTTCATTTCCTTCTTTTTTTGGTTTTTTTAAGTTTTCGTGCTATGAACATTTTCATTATCTTTTTCTTTTTTAATTTTAACCAAACTACTTCTTGTCTGTGTCAATGATTATGTTATGAGTTCTAAATCTGCAAATATACCAATTGTTTTTCTATTTGCTTTCCTTTTAATCCTGTGAATTTTGTATCTGAACAGGACCGCTGGAAGTTGTTATGTAGCATATGTGGTGTATCTTATGGTGCCTGCATCCAAGTAAGTCTTGAGTTTTAATAAAAGAGTAGCTTAAGTAGGCTTTTTCTTGGTCAATAGTAAGGTAATTCCTTACAGCTGGGATACCAAATCTCTGCTAACTAAACCACAGCAAACAACCACCTTATGACAATTAATGCATGGGGCCTAGCTAGTCTTTGTTTATGAAGCAATTTTTAATTGTTTTCTGAATTTTAATTGTGATTTTTTTTCCCAAATGTCAATTCTGCATAGTGTTCAAACAGTTCTTGTCGGGTAGCTTATCATCCACTTTGTGCACGTGCTGCCGGTCTCTGTGTTGAGGTATTTCTCCCTTTTTCTTTTTTCCAATACATGTTTTATAAGTTATTTTGTTTTGACCTTAAAGAATGTGGTGTTGGCTTTGATACAAAAATTAGCTAAAAAATTGATTTCATTGTCCATATATTTTTTATAATTTTGTAGCTTGAGAATGAGGACAGGCTTTATCTACTTTCTGTTGATGATGATGAAGATCAGTGCATTCGCTTACTCTCTTTCTGCAAGAAACATAGGCAGCCATCTAATGAACATGCTGTTGCTGATGAACGTATTGTTCGAGTTGCCGGTCAATGTTCAGACTATGAACCACCACCCAATCCGTCGGGTTGTGCTCGAAGTGGTATGATATTTGACAGTTGTTTTACTAAGGCAAATTGTCACTTTCATAACTTTTACTTGTTAACCTCCTGCAACCGAAAAAACGGAAATTTATGACTTTTGATTGGTTTGCTGTTACACTATCTGTCACTTCACTCACTTGTTACTTTGCTATTTATATAATTTTTTTTTTTTATTTCAATATTTTGGTGTGTATGTCCTTTGGCTCAGTTTAAGTTAATCCCTATTTAAAATCATTTTAGGTTATTTGCAAGTCATATACTTTGATCCGTACCAAATTAATGATGAGAACGCTCAAATCACATTGCTTGAAATTAGTTTTCTTTTGCTATAAAAATCAGGTTAACAATCACCTGTGTATTAGTGTTTTTAGTGCCATCTGGATAGTATAGTATTGTGCTAGAAGCAGGATGGAGGAGTAGCTGAGCTGATGGGTAAAAATGCTTGACACTCAAATCACATTGGTTCAAATTGGTTTTCTTTTGCTTTAAAAATTGGGTTAACAATCACCTGTGTATTAAAGAAAGAGTGCTTTTGGTGCCATCTGGGTAGGCAAAATAGTAGTGTGCTAGAAGCAGGGTGGCAGATTAGCTGAGTTGATGGGTAAAAATGCTTGCCACAAATTTAGTAAACAATTTGGTTTGGGTCAGGGTCAACAATTTTATTAAATTCTCAACCCTTTTCCTAAATTCTCAACCCTCTTCCTGTCCTTTGATTGGGGAAAAACTTCTTTTAAAAACCAATGCCAAGCTACCCATTTATCAAAATTGTATCTGGCTATATCTGTCCAATTAATATATGAAACCTCTAAATCAATAATATTTCTCAGTTCATAGAAGGGGTTATTTTGAAGTGGTACCAAAAATGCCCGTTCTATCTCTTGCTCAAAATCTTAGTTTTCCAGCTTGTTATGCTGTGTTTTGAGTTGATTGAGGTGTGAATTATATCATTCGGTTAAAGATGCTTTTTGTATAAGTAATTCTTAGACTCAACCTGGGGCCATGAAGATACATGCATAATATAAAAGGATGTGTGTCTCTGTGCTCAGTTAAGTAGAAGCTTTGGGGAAGGGGTGTGGACCACTATTGTATATTGCTTGGGGGATGGAAGGTCGATTGGGTGGTGGGTAAGTAAGAAGGGTCACCTTTTCCTATTGATGATTTTTGCTTTTCAGGATGCATCTTTTGTGGGAAAGATTTTGCTGCATGTTCTTATCTCTTTTTTTAGCTCTTATTGGCCAATGGAGATGCACTTCTCGTTCTCTCTATCTGGCCCCTCTTACTGCTTTGTATAAATTGTTCTGTTTAAATAATTAAAGATGAATTTGGAAAATAAGGTTTGCCTTTTTTCTTCTTGGACAGAGCCGTACGATTACTTTGGCAGGAGAGGTCGAAAAGAACCTGAAGCTCTTGCAGCTGCATCATTGAAACGTTTGTTCGTAGAGAATCAGCCTTACTTAGTTGGTGGATACTGCCAGCATGGATTGTTAAACAACCTAGAGTCTTCTGGGAGAGGAGTTTGCCCAAAATTCTTTTGTAGCCAACAAAGACTGAGAACCTCTCTGATTGATGCTTCGAACAGCATACTTTCTATTGCTGAAAAATATAAGTACATGAGGGAAACCTTTCGAAAACAGCTAGCATTTGGTAGGCATAATTTTTTTTTAATATTTTCAAAAGTGGTGGGGAAAAGGGCAATTATATATTTTTGTGGAATTGTGGCTGTTAATGACATGGCAGGTTCTAATTTGAGATTTAGCCATCTTGTCTCATGATAAAATATTTGAAAATTTCTGTTTGTAAGGGAAATCAAGAATTCATGGATTTGGTATCTTCGCAAAGCATCCATATAAAGGCGGAGATATGGTAAATACAACATTTCCATTTGAATGGGCCTCCTTTGTAGTAAAGCATTTCACCTTCCAAGGATGAACAAATTGATTTTACTTATTCAGGTGATTGAATACACTGGTGAACTTGTTAGACCTCCCATAGCCGACCGGAGAGAGCACTTTATATACAATTCGTTGGTGGTAAGTGTTTTCCAATTATCAGATGTGCATGTATAAAATGTGACATGGTTTTCAGACAGCTGATTTGTTTGAAAGTGAGATGTCAATTGAATCAGCTGTTAACATTTAATGCTATAATTTGATAGCTATGAAAATGTTGAACTATAAGAAACAGTAGATTGTGGAACCTTTGATTGTCAACGTGAACAAGGATGTTACGACAATAGCACCTTCTGTGATGAATAAATCTAATAATAGTATTAGTAATGCACTTTCTGGAATGTTAAGTATGCATGCTTATGCAGGATTTAGTAACTTGTCTCTTTCCTTTGTGCAGGGTGCAGGAACATATATGTTTCGGATTGATGATGAACGAGTCATTGATGCTACTAGAGCCGGAAGCATTGCTCATTTAATTAATCATTCCTGTGCAGTGCGTCCTTTCCTCGTTAATTTTAGATTTTCAATTAATCAATTTACTGCTCGTTAAACATTGTCATTTCAATCAGCCTTCTGATGTATGAGATTCGCTTGATTGTGTTTTTAATTTTCAATCTTCAGTTAATTATTTGAGGAATGGAGCCTGGAAGGTTTCTTTAAAATAAGGGATCTTGAGAAAACTTCAACCTGTTTTAGCATATTGATAGATTTTTATAAGTAGCATACTCTCTTTTCTCCCTACAAAAAATGTTGTATTGTTAATTCTTCTTCGTAAATTGCATTGACGGTTTGAGACACACCATCATTGACTGCACAAGCACAACAGTGGCAACAAAATATAATTCAACAAGAGCAAATCAATTTTCTGTTTTTGTTTGTGACACTAATTCAGCTAAAGCGAAGAAATTTTTTGTTTTTATTTTTATTTTATTTTTGTTTGTGACACAAAACACTTTCTGGCACAATTTTTTTTAATATGTTGTCTGCATGCGGTTAATAACCCTTGATAAGATGGATTCATTTTGTGTGAAACAGTCTGATTAAGACCTATAAGGCTATAACTGTATATAGGTGCCCCGTCAAATGAAAGTATATTGCTTTGGATAGTGCTGGTATATACTTGTCGTGATGTTAAAACAAATATTTTACTGTTGACTTTAGTTTGGAAATACTGCAGTTCACCTTATTTATTTGCTGAAGAACCCCTACAGCCTTATTTTCATTGTTTCCTATATGTTTGGTGTTACCAATATATGTCTTGCTTGTATGCAGCCAAATTGCTATTCAAGAGTTATTAGCGTTAATGGCGATGAGCATATTGTAATATTTGCAAAGAGGGACATCAAACAATGGGAAGAGCTTACATATGATTACAGGTTTCCCTCTTCTTTAAATGAGTTCAGATACGATCACAAAAAGACCCATACAAAACTCATTTTTGTATTGGTTTTAGTTGTGTGCAGCATGATACTTTCAAAACATATTATAATTCTTCCTAATTTAATATTATGCTGACTTTCTTTAGTTCACGTGACAGATTTTTCTCAATTGATGAACGGCTTGCATGTTACTGTGGCTTCCCAAAATGCCGAGGTATAGTAAATGATACTGAGGCAGAAGAGCGAGCCACTACCCTATATGCACCACGAAGTGAATTAATAGATTGGAGAGGAGAATAAGGTAAGCGATTGTGATCTTTCTTGCTGTTTGACATCTTTGTTCAACATTGAAACTTTCAAGCTTCCATTTATACACATGGATTACTAGGGTGGGGCTAAATCTTTGTGGCAGCCTGCAATTTAAGCAATTGAGGCAGCGAGAGAAGTTCTTTATCACCATGAAAATTTAGATATAGCCTTTGTTTTGGGTCTTCTGGGAGGAATTGCTTTAGGATGTGTAGTTTACTTTTTGTGCATAGTCAAACTTTGTGGAAGCTTGCTAAATCTAGTTTTGGGTAAGTTTTTGGTGTGGCATGTTTTTGATGGTACTCTATATAGAACCTTTTTTGTGTCCTATTTGGTATCTACTTTGTAGTGGTTTCTTTTGAGGCTTTCCAATCGGTTTTGGAGATTTTTGATGTGGATTTCTTTTTTCTTATCTCTGTTTTGAGGATATGTTGTCTCTATTCTGTACTTTTCTACTTTTTCGTCAATATTGTATCTTTTCTATTTAAAAAAGAAAAGATGACCTGATGTGAACACGTTGACCCCAAAAAATCATGGTATTATTTGACGTGGATTTGAGTATTTGTTGGCAATGCTAGAAGAGTCGGAATTTTTCTCTGACTCTAAATTGTATGCTAGATACAGTTATTCTATTTATAAACTTGTTGCACCATATTAGGTCCTCTTTCCTCAAGAAGGGCCTCACTGAACAGCCAATGTACTTTTATCTCATGCCTTTCTTCATTCATGGTTCCAATATACATATTTTGGTGCCACAGGGGTAGAGGTACCACACCAATCTATGCCGAACTTAAACTCTGTGGAGGTCCTGTGGAAAAATAACTCCTCTCATTAGTATTACTTGTTCTTGAGTAACTTGCACACACTTGTGTATGTTTACATCATACTTGATTTCTAGGTGGGGGGACTTTGTTTTCCATTGTTCTTAATTGTAATATTGATTGGATAGATTTTTCAGGTTTCATTGTTTTCTTGGATTTCAAGTGGGTTATACCACTTAAACTCTGGTCTGTCCTTTCATGAAAGTTATCTTTATTCATTACAAAAGAAATGCTAAAACATGCTAGTCTTTTGGTGAAATTTTTGGTCGCTTGCAGAATAAAGTTATAAGAAAGATTGTCATTCTATTATGCCAATAGACCCCTGGAACCTTAAGTTGTCTTGCCTCTCTCTTCTCCTAAGCCTTGGCATAGAGGGTCATCCCTTTATCTCTGGTTGTTTATGTCCCATTTTGCGTGTACGTCACATATGTTACATATGTCCGTGAATCTGGTGATTAAATTGGTTCTGCATCTTAAGTCTTTGTTTTGCTGTCATTTCTTGTCTGTTGAGATGCAAGAAACACTTATTGTTTATTCAAAGCCCGTGGCATCATTTCATTTTCGAATTCAGTAGTTTGCTACTCTCTCTTTTGGTTGAACTAGTTTGCTACTTCTTTTGGAAGTCGTTATCCAGTCACACCTCTCCCCTTTTTATTAATTTTATTTTGTTTTGCAGATTTTTATTGCTAATAGTATGCTTGCAAGATCCTTCTGAAGATGGATTATTTGTCCAACAACTTATGTCATGGATTCTGCCATTTCTCTGAAAGGACAGTGCTGTACATAGCTCATCTGATTCTTCTGATTGTTTCATCATAACCCCAACTGAGCGGTTTATGTTGGCTCAAGGTGTTCTGGTTATAGTAATTGGAAAGATGTCACCAAACTTTTTACAGATGTTCTATTTTAAATTCATTGCCAAAATTAAGGCCTTTGTTTAATTTCAACCAACTTGCTGAGATGTTGTAACTTGCCATTGGATACGTACAGTTGTAATTACATCAAACCTTTCATAAAAATGAAAAGAAATTGAGAATGCGAAGGAAAGTAATTGCTGATTGTGTCAAATTGCCTCCGGGACTTAGGAATGACAAAGGTGCATATATAACTAGCAAGCGCATGAATTGTCAGTAAGTATCAATACTGTGTATACCCTAAACAAGTCCATAATTTTCATGCTGAACTCAATACATAATTGAATCATACAAAAATGGAACTGAATATCAAAGTATGCTTATGTTTTATTTATTATTATTTTAATTTTTTTGGGATTGATCGATTATATTTAATTTCAAGGGTAAATTATACTTTATTTTCCCGTGAGATATGTTTTAATTATAACATACTTTCCTTTATTTTGAGATTTAAATTTTATTTTATTAAGACATTAATGTTTTATATTTTAGTTTATTTTGATGTGAATGATCTTTTTTTCTTTGCCATTCTTAATTAGTTTTAGGGGAATATATATTTTTTTGTTATATGAGATAATTTTGTCTCATGCAACACACTAGAAAATGGGCTCACACACTAAGAAGAAGAGAGAGAAAGAAAAAAATGGATTTGATCCATTTTTTTGGTTGGTATGAGACAAAATTATCTCATGTAACATGAGAAATTTGACAAGACTTGATTCATTATTAATTAAATAGGGGCAGTGATGATCGAACATATGACATCGAGACTCTGATATCATGTAAAGAACCAATTCAACTGAAAACTTAAAGTGTTGAGTGAGACTATATTAATGGTTTTATATATCTCTAATACATCCACTTACACAAGAGGTCATTATGCTTCAAGGGTGGATAATGCACAGGCCCTTCTACATATGTTAGAAAGTCCGCAAGATTTGATTAATTATTAATTAAATGGGGGGCGGTGAGAATCGAACCCGTAATATCGAGGCTCTGTTACTATGTAAAGAATTAATTTAACCTAAAAGATTATGCTGTTGGGTAAGACTACATTAATGATTTTATATATCTCTAACATGCCCTTTCACACAAGAGCCCATTGGGCTTGAAGGGTGCACAATGCACAGACCCACCTACCTATGCTAAGAAACTCTACAAGACTTAATTAATTATTAATTAAATGAGAAGCGGTGAGGATTGAACCCTTGATACCGAGGCTCTCTTACTATGTAAAGAACTAATTCAACCCAAAAGATTATGCTGTTGGGTGAGGCTACATTAATGATTTTATATATCTCTAACACACTCCTTCACACAAGAGCCCACTAGACTTGAAGGGTGGACAATACACAGACTCACCTACCTTCATAAGACTTAATTAATTATTAATTAAATGAGGAGCGGTGAGGATTAAACCCATGATACCGAAACTCTAATGCCATGTAAAGGACCAATTCAACCCAAAAGCTCAAGCTATTAGATGAGACTACATTAGTGATTTATATATCTCTAACATATTTTTCCTTAATTTTAAACCCTTATTAAGAATAATAATTTGAGTAACTATGGTAAAGTGTTCCTGATTAAATTCTTTATCTGGGAAATAACATTTTTGTAAATATGCAAGGGTAAGGTTGTGAGAATTGCTCTTACCTCTGCACCCCCTAATCGGGGTTTAACAAAGGAGTTATTTATATCACCCTGCTTTATAATATATGTTATTATTTTCTTTAATTTTAATTATCATATATAATTTTAAAAATCTCTATGACCAGTATGGGACTAATCCTGCATGCAATTGATGCGGCTCCTTTTTCCTAAATCCAGTGAGACCTCCTCCCCCTTCTCATTCCCTCTTTCATTTCTTCTCTCCTTCTTCTCTCTAAATCTCTCATTCTCTGTCTAGAATTTTTTTCTCTGCCTTTTCTCTAAATCATTAATGCTCTCTCTATAATTTGGATTTTTCACCAATAAATGTAAATGTAAGTATCCATTCTTGGTTATTTATTTTGTAACATAATTTGTATATGTCATTTATGAAACCTTAGGATAGAAACCCATTTTACGTTATAGTTTTTAAGATTGTAATTTACTGAATTATTTTAATATTCTTAATATGTTATTTAGCCTTTGTTTAGGATTGTATATAAGATATTTAGGTATTGTATGAATGTTTCAAACATTAGGATAGTAGCCAGTCTAAAGTTATATTTAATTAATGTAAAATGACTGTAGGAAGGCTTTTTACAATTTTTGGGATAATCATCTATTATTGTTAATTTTTATTTTTAAATATAATAAATTAAAATTATAATTTGGTGATTAAATAATAAGTTTGTTTTTTCTAAAGTTACTTTAGACAACTTTGTCTAATATTCACCGAAACGACGTCGTTTTGGGGCGAAAATCATGATGTATTTGTAATTTTAATTTATTTCAGGGTTATAATAGTCTTTATCAATCTATTTTTGTAATTTTTAACCCAAAATGATGTCATTTTGGTGAACATTAGACAAAATTGTCTAAAGTAATATTAGATTCTTTTCCCCTTAAATAATAAATGTTGATATTAAAAAAACAGTAATATGACTTTTTATAAATTTTTATTAGTTAAATGGCTGGTGAGCGCGACCGCATTGAGCCTAGTACCAAAGAGTGGGACGTACTTGATCCTGATGTGCAGCAAACGCAGATCTCGCAGGCTATTTGGAACAATGGACATTCCAGGATTTTGAAGGTAAGGCGAGCTTCACATGGATCACTTATTAGTGCATTGGTAGAGAGGTGGAGGCTGGAGACTCACACCTTTCATATGCCTGTTGGAGAGTGCACTATCACGCTACAAGATGTAGCGGCTATTATGGGTTTGCCCATTGACGAATGAGTATTCTCTGGGTTGATGCACGACAATTGGCGTAATATAATACACCATTTCATAGGAGTGACTCCACTCCCAGCAAATATTGAGGGCAATAACCTGAAGATGAGCTGGTTAGACTGCCATTGGGGCCATTACGACGAGCACTCGACTACTCACGGGTCTGATTATTTACACATGCATATCTAATGTGCTTATTTGATGGTTTTTTGCTTTGCGACAAGTGTAACTAAGTGGTGTCTTGTCGATACATACAATTACTGGGTGGGGAGTTTGAGGATACTCCTCCGTACAATTAGGGGGGGTACTTGCGACACTATTTCACGAGTTATGTCAGGCCATGTCATATGCAGCACACGACATGGGTGGATGTACGTTGTTGTTATAGATCTAGGCATGGACCAAATTTCTTGTTATATCACCTGGCATTCCACTACTCAGTCAGATAGGTGATCACTACAGACGGTGGTATGGAAATTGAATAATTTGCTAATAATTTCAACTTGATTTTAGGCTTTGGGTTTTGATTTGCTAATCATGCTTTGTGTTTGAGTTAAATACTGTAGGTTCAATAATCTGCCAGCATATTTCTGTTGATGTCATCTGAAGGAGTATCTGATAGAGCTTGATCATATGGGTCGAGATGATGTAAGTACAATAAATTTATATATTTTATGTTTTAAACCAGCTATAATTGGACGTCATACCTAATATGGCATGGGAAATAAATTTAGAATCAAGTTATCTATGGTCTTGGGAAAGGAATTGGCTCATACAACTATGATCTCCAGCCCATTTACTAACCACCCAATTATTACTATTCTTTGGATTAATTGCTTTTACTCTCCAGTTGCAACCTTGTTCATATTTTTGACATTTCATTGACTGCTTAGCTGTAGTACTCTCACCCACTACAACTTCCTAATGAGCCTTCATACAATAATGTTTTATCTCAGCCTGGACATCGTGTTTGGACTCAAACTCTTGTTTCACATACAGTTCATCTCCTCTCGTCCACGGACCTCTACCTAAGCCTTCAACATTCAATACATCTTCATGCGGGTAATACCAATTCACAGCCTCATATTGTGGGATTGCATTCCAAAATGGGGTAATCTCTGTACATTTACACAAATGTGTTTAACATGCGAAAATATGATAACTGTTGAGATATATAGTCCCACATTGGTTGTATGTGCAACTAATGTGGAGTTTATAAGGTCTTGGGCACTCCCACCCTTTGAGCTAGCTTTTGGGGTGGTTTATCCCAAAGTTCTTTACATGGTATCAGAGCCTCACCCCCCCACTTTCTCTTGTGGAATTTCTTAGCACAGGTAGGCTAGGCCTGTTGCATCATCCACTCTTCAAGTCCAATGGGCTCTCGTGTGAGGGGCGTGTTGAGATATATAGTCCCACATTGGTTGTATGTGCAACTAATGTGGAGTTTATAAGGTCTTGGGCACTCTCACTCTTTGAGCTAGCTTTTAGGGTGGTTTATCCCAAGGTTCTTTACAATAACTAATATAAAAATAAAAATCTAATAATACAACTCATAAGCTAACCTGATGATTGGGGAACAACTGTGGGATTGGGCATAATGGTACCTGCCTCGTGTGAAATTGGATCAACCTGATGTTCATCAGTTGCATCGCTACCATTCTCATCACGGTCAATAGCTAATTGGGTGTCTTCATCTTGCTCTTCCTCCTCATTGTCAGGTTCTCTATCTATCATATAGTCGCTCTTTTCTCCATGAGCAATGTTGTTTGTGTAGGCTGGGGTGTAGAAGTGGATAAATAATGTGTTTAACTGTTAAGATCCAATTCACAAATCGGTATTGATAGATTCTTAGCTGTATCAATATCCACGTATAACTCAACAAATTGAGACTTAGAATGATCGACAAATGTTCTAAGTAAAACATCCACACCTTCATCATCAAATATCTCAAAGCCCACATATTTTCGATTTCCACTGGGGACTCTCCCTGTCACATTACATATTATTTGATTTTGTTGGAGCTTCAACTATCGACGGATCTTCTCCTTCATATCTTCAATAGACATGCCTCAGACAATATACATTGCTCTTTTTTCTCCTTCAAATGTCAAACCACCTGGACCTACAAATTTAGAACCATTGTAATGTATAAATGAATGAAATTGATCCATTGCAGTAATCTAATTGTACAAATAAAACTAAAAGTAAAAGGGTAGATGACTATGATGATTGAAAATATTAAGACTCAAAATAAGTGTATAAATAAGATGAAAAGGTAGAGAGGGTGCTTGTAAACACTCAGACAAGAAAATTAGAGTGACAAAAAATATGATAGATGAATATGAAGAGTAGAATGTGAGAATGGCAGTGGAAGGTGAGAATTTGAGAATGAACACGAGAGTTGGATGTGAGAATTTGAGAGTGGAAGGTGAGAATTTGAGAATTGGAGGTGAGAAATAGTATGTTGTTGATGATTTTCGGATAGGTAGGGGTATATATAGAGGTTTGGGGAACCAATTAGGTAGGATGAACGGCTATGATTTGGCCACATGGCATGATCCTAGGAGTCATGCGCCTGTTACATGCAAGAATAGGGTCTTGCAACACTGTTCACGTATTGTGTCAGTGTCTGATTAGTCCCGCACTGTAAAGGATGACATGGCATGATCCTAGTAGTCATGCGCCTGTTGACATGGCATTGAATCTCATATAAAGGATGTGCGGGACTGGATGACATGACAGAAGTGATGCATAAAGTACGTCCGGGACTCTTAACGCGATAGTGAATCTCGTACCAGTCAGATGTGGGACTGGTCCATGTATGGTATGATTGTGCGTTTGACTACATTAGTTTGGAGAATATTTTCCAATAGGCATTAAGTGGGCAATTCTTTCAATGAATTGCACTAGTACGGTCGTTTTGCCAAGGATGTTCTCATCGTGGGAATGAGAAAAAAGAAGCAGAATGAAAAAACTAAAAATGGGCATTAGCTAATAATGACTAAAAAAAGAAGCAGATTGAACTATGCTGTTTCAAACTTGATCAAGCATTAATTGAGAAAGTGCCAAATTTAACCACCATACACACAATTTCAAACTCCAAATATGAAAGCCAATCAATCACAGGTAGTTACTACTAAGTGAGGTAGACATTGAAATTCAGGATGGTGTCCACCCCATCCGTGGTGTGCTGATCTTCCTTCAGAAGGGTCTCAAGTGCAGCATATCCTCTAGCATTCTCATACTTCCCAGTCCCACCAATCACTGCTATCTCTGATTCTGGTGACGCTGTCCTATGAACCCCAAACAGACTTATAGTGTCCTCCAACCCATCTTGATGCTCACCACCATGCACCATAACTGTCAGCACAATGGTCTGGCTGCTACCATCCAATGAGCTTGCCATGTAGAACCCTTGTGCTCTTCCAATCACAGTTGAATCAAGCTCATGCCCTTCTGTTAACTGGTCATCAATCACTGTCACCGACCCAAACATGAGCTTCTGGAGTGTAAAACCAGCAGGGAGGTTACCTGCTGAAACAAATGGCTGGTTGTTGTTACCAGTAACAGTGTTGCTGGTTCCACTGTTTTTAAACACGGTGGAGGATTGAGCACCACTGAGACCTACAAGGTTTGGGAGGTTGTTGTTGGTGATGATGCCATTGAGCTTGGGGTTAACTAGTGGGATTCCTCCAGTGATTGGGAAGAGGTTGTTGTTGACCTTGGAGAAAGGTAAGCCAGTGACATCAGTGTTTGCTACTATTCCTGCCACCACTCTTGCTGATGGATGTGACCCTCCAAGAATATCATGCATGAAGAAAGAAAATGATGGCTCTTTTGCCACAGGATTTGGTGTCACTACTGGTGTTACATTAGGGACAGTTGGAACTTCAGCTTCTGGTAGGACTTGTGTCACTACTGGTGTCACTACTGGTGGTTGTGGGAGTTGTGGAGTTTCCTCAGTGGTAGGACTTGGCACTGGGGGCTTGTCCTCAACTGGGGCTTCAGTTTCTGGAGCTGGTGGGTCTGCATTGGCATCTTCAACACCGGAGTCTGTGGTGGCTGCTGGTGTTTGGCCACTTGGCAAAGTGGTGGCAGGGCCAATCTGTGGTATAGTGTTGACTGGACCTGTTGTGACTGAAGGATTGACTATAGGTTGGGGTTGGGTTTCCACTTCATCTAAGATTCTGGCAGAGTTGGCAATCAAAAAGGTTGTGGTTAGGAAGAAGAGGCAGAGGGTGGCCTTGAATGTGTTAGGATTATGTAGGAAAACACTGGCCATTTTGCACACACAAGAATCTGTACTTTCAGTGAGGATGAATTTTACTATGATTTGAGAGAAAGATTTTGTTGTTGATGAAGCAGAATTCCGGTTGTGTTATATACACACACACATGGATTGAGGGGGTGTATAATTAATCTTCAAGTGGAGCAGATAGGACCTTTGGTCTGGGAAAAGAAAAAAAAAGACTTTTATGGAGTGGTTGAAGTTCGTATATTAGGATGTGTTTTGGTTTAAACAACTCCTCTCTAGTTAGTATGGGCGTTTGGTTCAACAGAACTATATGATTAAAATCACACTCGTTAATGATGTGATAAACAATTGGATAATAGTGTAAAGCTAAATAAATCAAATTGATTTTTGGAGCTGGCGATAGTCACATGTATAGTACTAGTATGGCAAAGATACCAATAGCAGCAGAAGGGTGTATTTAATTTCCAATATAGACTAGCACAAAAACTAAACGGTATCCAAGCATAGCACTAAGATTTTTCCAGAGCAATTGTTAATCCCATAAAACCATAGAAGTGGGGCCATGCATTTTTTCTCAAGAGTTATGGATATACATCGTACTACAGGAGATGATTATCCTAGTTCCCAACCAAACCAGTGAAAATGAGATTTCACCTTTGGTGCAGTTTGTTTCTGTTTGAGCACAGCAAAGAACTTCAAAGGCTAGAGCAATTTTCAAATATCATATTTAAACAATTTAGTTACAGAGTACTGACATATAAAGATAAGATTAGGATAGTTAAATTAAATCACATATATTAAGTTTGAAGAACAAATTTCAGTCTCCTAGTTTAAGAACAACACAAGTTATACCAAAAATATCAATTCATGCCTACAATATTTGTGGAACATCTAAAGAGAGAATGAAAAAAAAAAAAAAAGTATACATAAATCCTCAAAAACATTACTAATAATGAAGAAATCAAAAAATAATCAATCTTGAAAATCTTGAATTTCTTAAGAGTAAATATAATTTTCCGAATTTTTTTTTATCTTCTATATATCTTTGTAGCTTTTGTAAATTTTTTTATTTAGTTATATTATTACAAATGGTGCCATAATATATGGGCTGCTCATAAATTTCTGGGACCCAACCAACCAAAACGCGAAAGCGAAAAAAATTGAAATCTGTGTTTGGCACTTAAAAAATTGATTTTGCAATTGAGATTGGGTTTTGGCGCTCAATTGAAAACCCTATCTCCTTTCTCGCAGAGCACACAATTAGGGTCATGTTTCCTAAGCGTGCTATGTCGTTGCAGTTTTCACGGCTACGCATAACTTGAAATCCATGTAAGGTAAGGTTATTTACTACAGATCATAAAATGAATCTGACCCTTCCCTATGAAAAGCTGAAAACTGCAGTAATTGTTTTTCTTATATCATCAACTTGGATGCATGAAAGAGATGTTTGTGGAAAAACACTACATTTTGGTTATGTGGGTTGTGGTGATATCTGTGTTATGATGTTATTATGCAATTACCCTTTGCTCAAGTAGTGGTATTGTTGACTGTTAGAAATGAATTTAGAATAGAATCCAAAACCTTACTTTAAAGCTCTTTATGCTTCGAAAAACAACTTTCTAATTTCTACTCCCTCATAATTTATTTTAAGGTTAGCTAAAGTAGTTTACTTGTATCTTGAATTGATGGAGTTATTCTCATTTGGGCATTAATATGAGGTTTGTATATAGGATTGAATGTTCAAAGTGCATGTCTATCTGCTTGTGCAATTTGAGGATATGTGTATGTTAAACTCGAGCAATACATGTAGACCACTTATGTCCGATCAACCATCTGTAGCAATGAGGCTATAATTTGCAAAACAGAAGTTTGCTTGAGTTCTAATTGGACAAGCATGAATTCCACTCGGGCTTCAAATGCACATATATTCCAATATATTACCCATCACAAAACTTATTTGGCCTTTTGGAAGACAAATCCTTTGGTACAAATCTCTAATAAGAAACAAATAATAAGCAATCATGTGTACCCTTTTTCTAATTCCTCGTTTTGTTGTTTCCTCCCTCCCCTTTTGTTTTATTTACAGTGCGGGATTTCTTCTCTAGCCAATTGATAATGTCTGAGAACACAATCTTCAAAATTAATGGTGTCTCTCCGTACAATAGACCATACCCGGGTACAACTTTAGTGTCTTATCTGTGCTCGAGGGCACATCATGTAGTTGCTTGCTAATTTATTTATCAGTTACTAGGTCGTCCTCATCATGTGGAACCAGAAAGGGTAATGAAACCTAACATAAGTAGAAATGGGCTACTGATTTTGCAGTATGCTCATCAAATATCATTGAAGATAATGTTGACATTGAGAAGCCTCGTGTAGTCTTTGCTCAATTTCTGAACTGTCCCTCAAAGTTCGTTGCCTGTTTTCATGAGAGGCCTTTCTTTGTAGGAAAATATTTTCGGTACTACGGATGTACCGACCATTCTGTACATTCTTTATCAAATATGGAAAAAAAGTAACAAATTTATACTATCTTTATTTTTATAATTATTTTTTTCCATATCCCTATTTTTTTTCCTTTTTGGTAAGGATGTACCTACATCCATTGCACCGAAGATTTACTCCCTTTGTAGCAATATGGATTTCCTCCCTTTGTAGCAATATGGATTTCCTCTTACCTCCAAAATATGAATAGCATTATCATCTAGTACATGTAGTTTATTAAGGGTTTTGCAATTTTGTCTGGCACCACTATGTCCCGATTCATTCTTGGCACATGTAGAGTTGGAGTCCATATCTTGTGTGTGCTCGATATCTATCCAAGCCATTATATATATTTCGGGGCTAAATCAGATTTTCCAATTATGAATTGTTTGTGGAATTATGGGGACATTGTCCTCTACTAAAGATTTACCAATTTATCACTAATTTAACTAGAGTAGTTCTCCAATAAAATTTGGCCACATTTAACAAAAGCTTAATTTTGTGATCTGTTTCCATATATACCTTAGGGGTAGGTTTGGCTCACTTTTTATAAACTTAGTCCTACCTGCTGTAAATAAGATTTATTCGAGTCACAAGCATGCATATGCCTTTTTTTCTTCTTCATTATTTAACTAAATTCATGAATCTATATTTGCGCAGATACCATTTCATGATCAATATATTGTGGCGATGTCAACAATATATTGATCCACGCTGGAATGACCTTACTGAGTGTGAACAGCACAGGAATCATAAGCGGATTTGGTCTCAATTCATCCGCAATCGGCACAATATTTCATAATTGCAATTTGAAATCGCTTTCATGCAAAGGCAGGCAAGGAATTGCTTTGGTACTTATTTTTCTTCTTGGCTAGTAGAATCCAAAGTAAATTGTCAGATATTTATTAGTCACTGATAATATATAAAATATTAAAATCATTTGAGACACTATTTGTTTCCTTCCTATAACGGTGTTAAGTTTTGGTCTTAAAAATTTAAGATTGTGTTTAAATATGTTAGCCTAACCAAACCTGTTACCTGTTATAATATAATTATCGGTCTGTGGCCTGACTTATTTACAAAAAATAAAAGTCTGATTTAGTTTGTTTAAAAAAAATAAGATAACAAAAATTTATCCAAACAGAATATACAATCAACAACACTAGTAATTCCATAAATATTCATAAATTCAATATATATCCGAATAGCATAATATAGAACAAAATAATTAAAAAAGTCTATTCAACTAATAAAATGGGGTAAAATATATTGAGGAGAAAGAGGGGGCTATTACAGGTAGTATAAAAAATAAAAAAAATATATCAGGCCAGCCCGAGAGGCTCTAAGATCGAGCTTTTGAATTGGAGCTTGAGGCCTTTTTATTAAACGAGCTTTTATACAAGTTCAAGCCTGGTGCCAACAACCAATTTTAGACAGTGGCCGAGCCACGTATAGTCTGGGTGTGGCTTCGCCCGGGCTAAGTTTTAACAAATTGTACTTATTATATATAATTATGTAATTAATTATAATTTAGCTCGGGTTAAAATTGAAATTTGATCCGGGCTACAATTTATAATTTGGCCCTATCTAAAACTTAAAATATTTTTGGTAAAAGATTTGGGTAAGTTGTATTAGGTTACGTGTTCGATTTTCACTTGTATAACAAATATATATATATATATATTTAGTAAAATTAAAAAATATTTAATAAAATTATAACTCTTCTTAGTGCTGCTGCTCAGGTGCTCTATATTTAATATAATTTAAATATATTATGTATGAACTAATTAATATTAAAACAAAAAAAATACACATAGAATTTTTTAGCCTGGAGCCCGGCTCCGCCACTGATTTTAGACATGTAAACTCAAGTCTTCACAAGCCGAGCCAAAGACCTGTGATTCGTTTAGCACCCTATCTTCTTGCACCCAAAAATACATTAAAAAAAAAATGACAGCACAGATGTTTTCCATTTGTTGCATGATTCATGCCCAAGCCCAACTATTTTTAACAAAATTGATGACGTATATTACAGGTGAAGGTATCACCATTTGCTTAGTAAACTTATTCTTCTTCTTATTATTATTACAAATAAGCTTAGCTAACAGATCAACAGGAATAAAGGTTCATGATCAACTGATGAGTCGCTTTCTGAATAAAGGGTTTTCTAGATTTGACATTACATGGGTGGGAACTGGGAACATTGAGTGAAACGATTTAGCTTATAAAATTCGTGACTAAGATTTGAGATAGAAATTCCTTGGATAACACTCAACCTAAAGGTCAGATGCCATCCAGATATCAAAAAGCTAGTATATGTATAAATATTCTGGTGTGGGCCCGTTGAATTTTTTTTGTCTCAAGGAATCAACATAAAAATTTCGTGATATTGAACAATTGTGAGCACCCGTGTGAAGAGAAAAATTGGGATCTAATTATTAAATAATTATTTTGTTTCATTTACTTATTTATTCATAACTATTTTTTTATCATCTTATTTGTCAATTAGTATGTAAAAAAAATTGTGAATAGTTAAAGAACGTGAGGTATTATAGATAAAATTTTTGATGACCGAACTTGGTTTCCCAGAAAATTGAGATGAGATTGTATTGTGATAACAAAGTAGTAGTTGATATCTTTCACAACCCAGTCCAATATGACGGGACATAACATATTGAAGATGACAAACATTTCATGAAATAGAATCTGATATAGGGGTAATTCAGCAGACATATTGATTATTAATTATGATTTACTATATTGATTATTGCAGATTCTAGTCAAATAATCACAGTCGATTAGGAGTAATTGTAATATATTCTGATTTAGAAATTATTGTAATAGATAGTTTTAGTATTTTAATTCTTTCCTTATTTAGGCAAATTCCAATTTTATTTTCTAGATATTAAATTTGGTCCTCAAATCATGAGTGAAGATGCTCAACTCTTGTATATATTGTAACTCCATATTGTAATGGAACGGAGAAAATACGATTTCATTTTCCACGTATATCGCTATTGTTATAATAAAATTGAGAAAGAATATATGGATATGATATTATGTTTATATTTTTATTCTACCTATTTCTTTCCAACACCATTAGATCAAAATCTTAAAAAAAAAAGAGAAAAAGTGAAAATTTATTGAGAGTCTAATATAACGGTATTGAAATCGAACAGGTAGATTAGATATAAAACAATGTAGATATAATATCATATCTCAATGTATAAGATATTTTTTTAATATGGTTGGAAATGATGAAGTTGAGGTGATGATGGCGAGTACGAAACAGAGGAGAAAAAAATAATATAAAGAAAAGAGAAACATTAAACAGGAAAGAAGAATAGAATATTTAGGGTTTGGTGACATGCAAAATAAGGGCGCATTGCGTTGTTTCTCTGTTTTCTTAATTACGAATAAATATATAATATGTTGATGCATCTTCCTCGTGCAATATTCGTAAATTCCTATACGTTTGTACTTTGATAAAATCAGCAAGCGTGGCCTGCAATGCAGTCATGGATATACAGAACAATTCTAGTTAGAGCAGAGTTTTGTGGCAGCATATGCTCGTTTATATAATTACTAACTGTTATGCGTGCACTGAGTATATATATATATATATATAATTATATACGGTTTTACTATTCCCCTGCGGAAGAAGCCAAGCTTTTTTTCCTGCTGAGTCAAAAATAATGTGGGGTCCATTTAATTTTTTCTTTTTGGATCCCAATGCTAGTATGTGAGTAGAGGTGGCAAAGTGGACGGCCCGCCCCGCCTCGCCTCATCCTGCCATCAATCCATCAAAAAATGAGTCACACCGCCCCGTCCCGCTTTTGAAAGTGGGCTGAAAAACTCAGCCCGCCCGGTCCTATTTGGCGGTTGGCCCGCCAGCCCGAACTTATTTTACACTGACCCGCCTCGGTCCGCCATCAACCCGCCAAAAAATGAGCCCGCCCCACCCCACCCCACCCCACTTTTCAGATGGGTTGAAAAACTCAGCCCGCCCCACCCGGTTTGGCGGGTTGGGCAGATTGGCCCGTCAAGCCGAACCCGTTTTGCCGGCTCTATATGTGAGTGACGCTTGGGAGAAGATTATTGCTGTTGAAGGAGACTAATAAACCCCAATTATATATAATAGAAGGAATTTACTTTGTCTAAGCAAGTTGATTTGACTTTAATATTTGTCAATTACATATTTGTTTTGTGTAAAAATTGCAAAGTTAAATGATGGATATGATTTGAAGCACGAGCGGACCTAGGTGAGCTCATATGTCTGCAAGTACGGATATAAAATTTTGGATTTTAGGTTTTTTTTTTTATAGCTATGTAGATCTTTATTTATCTCTTGGTTCAATATTTATAGTAGGTGTAAATATCTTTTTAAGTCCCTAACAAGAAATATGGTCCCTCACTTTAGTCCCTTATCAAAAATTAGTCTCGAGGAAGTCCTAAAAAATTCAAATTGAATCAATTAAGTTAAAATCATGATCATTCACAAATTCAAAAAAGACTTACATTAGTCCCTCAAAAAAATTAAAATAGGTCAACTTTAAATTTCATAACGACCAAGTGACTATTTTGTTTTATAATAGAGTAAAGTGGGGATCAAATTTTTTGTTAGGGATCAAAAATGATATTTATTCTTATATTAGTTAGTAACGTACGGAGATGTTAAAACAACATAGCAACATAAATTGATTAGAGAAAAAACTTATTCTTCCTCTCCTGTCACGTACCCATTCCCATGATTTCTTCATCTTTTGTTATGGAAGCAACTAAATTATGAACGGGTTCAAGCATTAATTTAAACTTTTTTTACAAAAAAATTTAAAGACGCTGCCCCAAACACCGCCACTAAATATGAGTACATGAAACAATTTTTTTGAATCCGTCATTTGAAGTGTACAAAAACTGAGAAAGGTTTGAGCACTTAACACAAATTTACACATTGTTTTTTGGTATGTTGGTCCCTTGTAAAGGGAGCCTACCCTATACATTGAAAGATGAAAGGGTTAACCAATAAAGTACACACGAAGAACAGAAGCCAAAAGATAAAAGAAACGAAAAGAAATTGAAGAATATTCTTGAATTGATGAAAGAAGGGTTTGCTTGCATTCAAAGGGGGACATGCATTGCAAAGTGAGGAATTTATAGAAAGTTGGCCCCCTTTTCACCCTGGACATGAGTAACCAGCCCACATTCCACGACCCAAAAACAAATGGGGTCGAAACCATGCTATAACTCCAAATTAAAAGGTACCTGATCTATCTATCTCTCTCTCTCTCTGTAATTTTAATGTTTTTGGATCTAAAGAGGCACAACCATAGCTACCTTTCTCTCACGGACTAGTCCCTGTCACAGGATTGAAAAAAGAGAGAGGATGTTTGTGTTTGCATTAGTACTGCAGGCTCCTGCACAGAATAGAGAAAAGAGAATGGCACACAATATTACTGTATTCATGTAACAGTACCATAGTTTACAGCTTTAAAAAAGATTATATATATACATCAAATAATTATAGCTCATTTCTTGTTAGGGAACTGAACAGATGGAATGAGAGCATTATTCGGATTTAAAGTCTTAATCCATCCGTCTCAAATCAGACTAGTTACAAAGTGATGAATCGATTGTAATAATATCCAAAAAAAATTATATATATATATATATATATATATATATATATATATATATATATATATATATATATATTAGAAAATTATATTTACAACTTATTTTCGTTTACAATCTCTTACCATCATATTTTAATTATTGATTGACGAAAATCAAAGATCAAGATATAGATATAATTATAAGAGGTTGTAAACAAAAATAGATTGCAATTATAATTTTCTTTATATATATATATATATATATATATATAGTTTGCAACTTCTGCTGTTAGAAGTTGGATATGTGCAACAGAGAAAAAATGTGAGGTCTACATCAATTTTTTTTAAATTAAATAATTTTTTTTCTTTTTCTTTTATGCAGAGGTGGCTTCCACCTTTTATTTCGCTGAACTTAGAAGCTACGCTGAGCACTGGATAGGGAAATAATGGTTTTCTATAAAAGATGAGGAATCTTTACTTCCGTGAGTGACTATGAGGCAATGTTATTTCCTCCATTAATTAATTAATGTGTATGCATGCATGGTGATGTCTGGAATTTTGCATACTTGCACAGGAGGGCATTGCCTATATGTCTATAGTTTCTCACTTTCAAAGCTATGCAGCAACTAGGATGATTAGACTAGCAATCATAGTTTTTTTTTTTTTTTAACTTGTGTGTTCCCAAGAGCCTCACAGTGAAAGAGTACGATGCTGATACACATTATTTGTTTTTTTCTTTCATAACTTTGTTAACAATTCTTACTCTCAATTAATTTTCAAATAGGAATCTTGTACAGATAATTAAATTTCTATATATAAAATATTCTTAATTTATCAGTTAAAAAGTATCATACCTTATTGTCTGTTTATCTCTGTTTACAAGTCTTGATGAGAAAATGTCATCACACCTTATTCAACAACATTCTTATTACTTATTAGGCGAGGTTTTTGTATTCATGTACTAAATCATTTCTGAAAGATACATGTAATAATATATTGTATGGTATTTCAAATAAATTTTTTGAAGCATTGTTGACCAAAATGTTAGTGGATTGAAAAGTACTATAGCCCTATAAATTACGATATCACATGGCACTCCTATCTTAAAGCCCAAAAGTGGACCGTGCACACGAATCTGACAAATTTTAACCCCCATAAGCCATGCAATATTCTCTTTTTTCCCTCTCGGTTTTCTCAACTTACAGTTATCCCCCACACTCTCACATGCATGGACTGACATAACCACTCATTATAACACATGCACATGCAAACACAACACCAAACAGTTATACCCCAATCCTCTGTCTCTTCTCTCTTGGTTTTGGTAACACATAATCCAAACAAACAAAAAATACTATCACGCTTTTGCTCCATAGTAAATAGTCAATGTTTGATGAGTACTAGAGGTTAAAAATTGAAAAAGAGGCTACCTATAGCAACATAACAATTTTAATGTGTTGTGTTAAATTGGGCCTCACTCTATTTGTTTCTTGTGTGAATGGTGATCGTATTGATGATGGCATGATGACGATATTAATGATGATAAATTATTTCTTATATATAAAATATAAAATATATATATATATACACATTGAAAAAGAGAAAGAAAGAGAGAGAGAGGCTTGTCTCTCTTCAATTGCCCACTCATATATCATAGTGGGAGAAAGACACGTACCATAGCGCTAGCTAACCCACTTTCTCTAATGGGAACATGTACATTGCAAACGCTATCATTGTTTTGGTCCCCTTCCCTTCGTACCATGCTAAATCAAAATCACATACCCCATGGAATCTGTTACAATTACTAAAAGATGCCAGCATCCCATGCATTATTATTACGTATACTACGCACAAAATTCGTACACCAAGTCATTTTTTCTTCTTCCAAAGATATTACATAATTTGTTCGTCTCTTATATTCCAAACTCTTTTAAGCATTGATGGGGAATTCATGTTTAATTCAATATATTTAAGGATTTATTAAGAGATAGTAATTTGGAACAAAGTGACAGATGGACGAAACTCATTATGGAAAATGGTAAAAAAGGAAGAAGATAAAGGGAGAAACACAAAGAGACAAATTTCTAATATGGAGTTGTTTTCAGCGCCAACTTTTTTTTACCAATAAACTTCTGATTGGTTGCGGCGATAATATTTTAAATTAACTACTTACGTCTAACTTGGTTTGTCCTCACTTAAAGATATATATTAACATTGTGCTCATGAAATATACCCTTATGATTACAATGAAGAATTTTAGGCGATAAAGTAGCGATCCTCGTCTTTCCTTTTTGTTTTTTATAATTAGAAGGGAAAACTTAAAAAAAAAAAAAAACCCTCTAAATTTCCTCTAGAATCACTTATCTTCTCTTCAAAATTTTGAATCATTTATACCCTTATTTAAATTTTCTTTATCATTATTTATCCTCTTAACTTAAAGTTTCTTTATATCACTTGAGGCAAGTGATAAAGAAACCTTAAGTTAAGGAGTAAATGATTCAGAATTTTAAGGAAGGGATAAGTAATTATGAGAAAACTTACATTTTTTTTTTTTGAAGTTTTCCCCAATTGAAATGATACTCACACGTTATATTTTATATTAATTTTTTTGTGATAAAATTATATACGCTCTTATGTAAAATAAAACTAGTTTATGATTTAAATTTAAATCATATTAAAAAGTACATTAATATGGGGGTTAATTAGTCTAATGCCTATTAATTCCATTGGAATATATATGCATTATGCATGTGTCTTGAGGATGAAATTTTAGGGTAGAAAGATATCGCCATCATCCATAAGCTTCCCTTTGATTCTAATCCATGCACTGTCACCAGAGGTCACGCTCTCATCTCTTTTGGTTGCTGCCTTTATAAGCGCATGACACATTATATCTTATTTTCTCCATTTGGCAAACACTTTTTCTTTATAGAAAAAATGAGGTTACAACATTTCATACTCATGCATCACATAGGAAATGAAAGTAATCATTCTAGAGATTCAATTTTGGAGGGAGTAGAGTAATCAAAACAGACCTCCGATTTGAAAATATTTAATTTTACTTCGAGTTTCTCCAATATTCTAAAGAATGATAAATTCTTAGATAAGTGCTACTTATTATAAATGCTTAAATCAACACTTACATATGTCTAAGGTTCAAATGGGAGTGCTAGAATTTTTCCAAATAAAGAGTTGAAATTTTCATGGCATGTCAAAGACCTGTAAAAAGTTTCCATCACAATTTAAGTAAGGGAATTGGTTGATTGACCCTTCTTTGAAAGTCTCGTATAGTGTCTTTCGAATTAAAGCTGTTTTGCTTTAGAGAGAGAGCGAGAGAGAGAGAGCATGTTAGATGGGCTGAAAAGAAAAGGGCCAGCTTTTCAGCACGGGGCAGCCAAGCATTTCTCTCTTTAAACAATCCACTTAATTGAAATACTCCATTGAATATTGACATATATACATTTATGCCATGCCATGGGATGAAGGTGTAACAATAATAAATCTTATATTTAAGGGTTTGGTTTTTTTGCAGGTAAATTATCTGTAATAAGTTCAATACGACATCGTTTTGGGGCAAGAATTATGGTGTTTTTGTGATTTTAATTTATTTTAGGGTTATTATTGTTGGGAAATTCGTTCCCTCAAACTCCAATGTCAAGCAGGTCCAGGGGAAGCTCGTGGCGGGGAACCACCACCAATGAGCTAAGGCTACACCAACCGTAGCAAGTGGATCCGACACCATGTCTCAACCCAAAACCTTAAGGCATTGAGTTCATGGGTCCTTTCACTTATATACTCTTCACTTAGCTCATTACCAACCAATGTGGGACTCATCACACTTGAATATCTCAACAATTATAGTCTTTATAATTATAATTTTTTAATGTTTCAATCCCAAAACAATGTCATTTTGAGAGTAAATGTAGATAACTTATCTGCAGTAACTACAAAAATATTTTTCTGTATATTTAATCTTAATTATTAAGTTATTTGTATATAATTCTCTAATTTATTAAAATGGGCAAACTTAATCCACAAAGCTCCTTGAATTGCAAGGATAAGAATGATGATAAAATTAAATGTAATCTTATTCTTATATTTTTGCAAATAGACTATTTACTATATTCAAATCCGTTCCAATCACAAGGAACAACCTCATTATTGTTGCAAGGATTTCTCTCGTAATTTTCTAATTTATTGATTACATAAATTATTAAAATACACATGAGAAGAACTAAAATTAAAAATATAACTTGGTGTAAAATAATACTACTATATATGTATGAGACAGGTTACGCTTACAACTTTTTTTGTTTACATCTCTTACAAACTAAACTATCTTCTCTCGGAAGAACAATACTGGAGAGTGTTTTATCAGGAGAATATAGTTGAGATGGTAAGAGTTGTAAAAAAGAAAAAAAAGAAAGAAGTAATGTGAGGGTATGATTACCATTTGTCACAGGTGCAAGATTGATTTGAAGAACCCTTTGCTGATATTGGTGCTCATAAGCCTATTCCCAAGGAAGAGAAAAATACTATAAAAAAAACAACACACAAAGAGAGACCGTACGGTACAAGCAGATGCAAGGAGGGTGGGAGGCACATGGCCTTTAGCAAGGAATGTCTTACACAGTAAAAGCCCACGTCGCAGTGTTTTTGGATTCTCGGGTTGTGTGAAGACACCATCATCATCATGCATGCCAAATGAAAGTCCCTATTCTATTTATTTCTTTATAATTGCCTCTTAATAATGAATTAATGACTTGTGTCTCTAATGTCCTTTGCCCCCTTCTTTATTATATATATTTCTATTTTATCCCATTCTTGACAGGTAGGTCATCATGCCCCTCCCACTTTAAATTCCTTATTTTCTTTTCTTCCAATTCCCAGTGCAACAAAACATACACATAACAACAAAATACCCAAAAAACTGCACTTTGTTTGATCTCTCTGCTACTTCATTATTTAATTTGGACTTTTTAGCATTTCGATATCTTTTTTCTTTAAACAACAATTTATGTATAACCATTTTGCATGATCACTGATCAGATTCATTACAATATGATCTCCATCGTCAGATATTTAATTATAAAAGGATGGGCAATAGCTATAGGAAGCTAAAATAATAATAATATATAGGCTAATTAAATTTGGTATTGCTGCCATGCCACTCTTTAAAAATTATACCTTTAGAGTTACTTCTTCGAAAACTTGTAATAATAGTCACTGTGAAAGTAAACTTTTTGACAACAACATTTTGAAAAGTTGCATTATTCAAAAAGCATGCAGTTGAATGTTCAGAATAAGTCCATTGATTAGGATCATTTCCAATATATAAACAAAAAAGGTTCAAAACGAACATGCAAAAATGCTAGAAGATGACAAAGAACACAAAAAACGTTCACATAAGAGAGAAGAACAAGAAATTAATTAATAGGCCATTCATAATGTGTTTTAGAAAATATTTATCTCTAAAAATTAATGAAGTTAAAATCTTTTAGCCAAATAAGTCAAGATATATGTATAACAAAAAAAAATTTAGTCTACTATTTATTTGATTATTATTATTGGAGATCAAATATTAATACTATGAGGAATTCATTTTTAATTAGGGTAACCGACCAGAAGGTAATTAAGGCTAAAAAGTAGCTTTTAGCGACATAACAAAAAGGGTGAGACCCTTTTCTCCTCGGAACATGGCCCAAAACTGTTCGCTGGCAGGACCCTTCCCTTAGTCCACCCCGTCTTTGTAAATTGCACACTAATTTATAGGGCATCAAATTTTTATTTTATTTTTTCAAAAAATCTCGATTTTGCTTAAAGTTAAAAATAATTAAGGTATAAATATATAATTATTTAATTACATCATTCTTGTAATGATGAACAATTATTATACGATAATCATTTTATAGACATATTTCGAGCTATTAAGTAATTTTTCTTCTCAATCACACACACACACACATAGTTATTTAATGTTTAAAAAAATAACGAGTAACAAATATACAAAAAAACAAATAAATAATGAGTACAAAAAATATAGAATATATGGTACTGAAAGTAATGTATGCATATATAAAAAAATAAAATCAAACATAATTATTTAATTCAACTGACAGAGAGACCATCATCTGATCTGGTTCTTTCTCTCTCTCTCTCTCTCTCTCTCTCTCTCTCTCATAGTCATAGCTTCTGCAAATAATAGTTCTCTCCCACAAGCTTCCAAAGAAAGAGAATGAATGGAAAGTGAGATTTGCAAAGAATTATATTGTTCTCTTTGTTGCTGCTGATAATTAAAGGAAGCATCAAAGAAACCAAAGCCCTTATATACTATATATGTTGATGGCTTCCATCATACTATTAACTCTCATATTTGTTGATCATCATGAATATGATGATGCCACACCCTTCTAGTTCCCAATATAAACCCTTTTCTTCTTCTTCTTCTTCTTCTTCTTCTTCTTCTTTTTGTTCTTCTTTCATCATCCATGGCTTGCGTTGAGATCAGACACATCATCATCATCATCATCGGGTTTGGGTTATTAATCTTGGTTTGTTTAATTACAATATGATTATGGTTCCTTATTCTCAAAACGGGAAACAAATAATTAATAGGAGTGCTAATTATGTTATTTATGGTAACACAACAAGTCATGCTATGAACCAAGTTGAAGTTGAAGTTGAAGGTTACAATTGCTTAGTAGGATCTGATTTTGTGGTGAGTAGGCACATGGCTGATGAAGAGGAATCAAGAACTAACACAAACACAATTACTACTCAATATCATCATAATAACGAACCTGAGGCTGAACCTCAACCTGAACCTGAACCTGAAGCTGGTTCCACCTCAAAGGACGAAGAAGAAGAAGAAGGAGCAAACAACAACAACAATAGGAATAACTGGCTTCAATTAAGCATAGGTTTTCATCAGACTCACGCGGCTGTGGCGGCGACAACCACCAAGCACGACCGTGATCACCACCACCATCGTCATCACAGAGCGAGCTCAATGGCTCCAACAAGCGGCTCAGGACTTGTGGAGTTAGACTTGTTACCGGCTGCTACTGGGAGACATTTGAATTGGGCTTCTTCACGGCGGAGCATGGAGCCTCCGGTGGTGGCTGCGGCCGCGGCGGAGGGGAGGAGTTGTTGTCAAGGAGGGTCTAGTTTTGGTGGTTCTTTGGTTTTAGAACAAACTTCAAACATGTCAATAGCAAGTGGTCCAACATTTGGTCATCGCCATCAACAACAACAACAACATCATCAAGAGATAATGAACTGGGCATTTGGTCCACTTCCCCAATATTCCATGCCAATTATGCCTTCTTCTTCTTCTTCTTCCTCTTTTCCTCTTCTTTCTTCTTCTTCATCAATATTATCATCATCACAATCTTGTTCTTCTTTGAGGCCTCATCTTCCTCTAGGATCATCTTATTTTCCTCCACCCTTTCATTTCCCTTCTTCTGGGTTTGATCATCAATTTGATGTGGCTGGACCAAGCTCCCATGTCACAGTTAGAGTTGTTGATCCTCCTCCTAGACCTCATTCTGGAATATGGTTTATGCTACAAGCCTCCCAAAACCAGTAAGCTAAATGCAAATTCAATAACTCTTTGTTTGGTTTTTTTTTTGTTACATTTGAAATTAATACACCAAATAGTATGTATATATGTTTGGTAGTGCAATTTAATTACTTTTTTAGTGATATGAAATTAATTGACTTGGCTTTTTATTTGCATTATTAATGCAGAGCGAAAGAACCATTCTTGCCCCAGATACCTAAGAACTACCTTAGAATCAAGTGAGTATAGTTCTTTCTTTCTTTATCTCAAACGTGTTAGCTAGCTTGTTAATTATTCTTAACATAGCTTGGGATTTTTTCTTGTCAGTGTGTAATCAACATCTATCTATCGTTCATTTTTTTTTTTTAATTTTATAATATTAAGTTGATGATTTGGAGTTGCAAACTCATCATTTCTTTTTTGACTTTGGAATCTTTCAGAGATGGAAGAATGACGGTTCGGTTGCTATTGAAGTATCTGGTTAGCAAACTCAGGCTTGAGAACGAATCAGAGGTACTTTCAATCATCTCTTTAGCTTTTTTAAATAAATATAATGTATGTGGTTGTGGCAAGAAGGGACTTCAATCCTATTTATTAGCATCTAATCAAAGAGAGAACGAAATGAACATATAGAGACTTAGATATTAATAGGGGTGTGATCCGAAAAGGAAATGGAACTATGTTTTCATCAAAGTACCAAATTAAGTACATTAAATTGGGAACCCAAAAAGTAGGTGTTAGAAACATGAAAGATATGGAAGAACTAAAACAGATTTATCTCTAGTCATAAATCAGTAGGTAAAAAGTACATTTCTCGGAAGTCATCTTCCATGTCTGTTTTATTTGGTATTTGCATTTCACACTCATCTTTTTTTGTGTCATGGTAACATGATGTGATTAGAGTCAAGTGATTTGTCTATTCAATTCAAGAAATATATATATGTACGTAGCAAGAACCTTTACAAGTTTGGTGGTGGGAATTGGGATATTATATTAGTTAGGTGTACCGTAACTGTTCAAAAGGCAAATTAATTATAGATATATATAATAATTACTAATTACTTCACGAAAAATTATATATACATATGCTATCTTAGTATCTTTATTACTTCTTCTAGCCAAAAGTCAGTTTCATAGGAGGAAGCTCCTTGGTGATATTGGGTTCAGTACTGTTTCAAATTATAATGCTCTATATACGAAGTATCATCGTAATAATCACCCGTGTATAAATGCTCGAGTAGTTTATGATTTCTGTGACCTACCACTAATTTTCATGAAAGTAACCTTTCAGTGGTTTGCACCACTTGTGGAGAAACAGGATGGGAATTGTTAAAATAAACCTATATAGATCTTAATTTATATGTGTAGAATGTATAGATAAAAGCTGATAGAGAGTTAAATTATGAATTGATGCATAGTTGATAAATGGAATGTTCGAGTATATCCCAAGCTGATGCCTCTTGATGAGTGCCCCCATGCATAGGTGAACTCATAGCTAGAACAAACCACTTTCACTAACCTAGAATTTAATTTACACAGAAAAAATGGCCATATATGTACTAAACAGGATTAAGAATAGTTTAGCTTCTTTTTGTGAAATCAATCTACATCATTTCCCAAATGTTTAACTGAAGATGTTCGCTTTCGTTTCACTTCTTGAAAGGGAACAAAGACTACACAGTAGTAATCATTATATATATATATATATATATATATATATATATATATATATATATATATATATGGTCTATGTATTTTACATACATATATATATATATATTTGTACTTATATAACCTAGTAGAGTTTTTTTTTTTCAACATATATTCTTTGGATTGTGCATGTTTTAGTCGAAAATTAATGATACACGATATAAAGTAGAGAACTAATGTTGTATTTGGTTGGGGATTTATAAGGTGTACTTTAGATACTTATGATCTACATTCATTATTAAACCTGCGCACGGCCATGCATCAAGGGATATTATTATTAGAATGTGCGCATTATTGTGTGTGTCCCAGAACTTTACAATACTTCATGCACACTTCATAATCGAACACCACTACTACTTGTTGCCTAATAATTACTGAAAAAGGTTTGAATCCTTAGAAAAAACGAAGCAACATATATTTAGAACCTACATCATAAATCATAATATCCATGCATGCCCTTAAGATTACTAGATCTGACCTAGGAAGAAAAAGATCATTATACATACAATGATTAGAAGCCGTTTATCATTTGCATTTATTTGATATCATATTTAGGGTATATTTGATTGTGTTTTGTTTTTTTTGTTTTTAAAACTGTTTCGTAAAATAGTTATATAGAAACATGTATTTTTTGTGTTTCGAAAGTTAAAAATCAAAACACAAAATAAAAACAACTCAGATATATTTTACAAAACAAGACTTATTAAATGAGTTTTTTTATTTTTTTATTCTGAAAACCAATTTTTTTTTTAGCTTATCTTCATCACCCCTGTGGAAACATTTATCAATCAGTTGAGATTTTTGAAGAGTGCCTGGATTTAAAAAAATAAAATAATTAACTTCGCTTTCCCTTCCCCCTTTTTATGTTTGTAACGTTTTGTGATTGACATAAAAAGATTGGTTTCCTTAGAGTTGAATTTCTGATGATGTTCATAATATGTTTTGACATCAATATTCATTCCTTGATGCTACACACAATAAAAGAATGTATTTTTATAGGGATGAGTGTTGTTCGTCTTATGACTTGAATTTTAAAGTTTGTACTCCATATATAAGAGTATCAACCTTTTTTTTTTTTTTTGGTAAGCGTATCAACCCTTTTTTAACTCGTTAAGATTTAAGCCACATTGACTTTGGGTATTAAAAATTTTCTCTTATGTTTTGAATTTCCCTACTCAAATGGTAAAATCTCTAACCCTTCCTTCCCCTCCCCTCCATCCCAAAGTTTTCTAAAACTTTTTCAATCTCATTGTAATTTAGATCATACCCGGTCATTTTATCTTTATCCTTTTTTTTTTAACAATCTTTTGGGAAGTTTCAGCTAGGTCTTAATATTATTGTTAATTATTATTATTATTATTTTGTATCTATGCCACATTTTTTTGCCAAAATGTTTTAAAATATCGGGAAATTGTGTTTAAATAGTACAATTCCCGTTTCATTTACTTCGATATTTATTTTGCAAGAAAGGCGAATATTTTTAGAATTTTGTTTGCGGTTGAGTTTGATGTTAATTTGTACTTGGGGAGGTTAAAATTGCTTGGAAATGAAGTTGAAAAGAAAACATAATTTTTAGGTTTTCATTCTATTGAATACCTGTGTTATCTGGATTTATCATCAATAGAAGTGTTATCCACAAAACAACAAAAACCAAGGTAACTGTTTTCAAAGGGAATAATAATGACCTTAAAACTTTTCATGTTATCATTGGCCAAACTAAGAAAAAAAAAAAAAAAAAACTTAGTGTCAAATGTATCTTACATACGTTCATGGTGTGCATTACCAACAGCATCTAAAATATATATCATGTTAGGTTGCAGGATACACACAATCAACATTCCATTCTGTTAGTCAGAATTCCATGCATGTAAGTTACTTTTTGGGTCAACCCTCTTCGTTGTGCTTTTGATTTAGATACTCTTATCCCTGATATAGATTAGTACATGCCTATCCTATCACAACTCATGCATTCAAGATGAGGTTATGACCGCGTCTTATTTTCTTTTTCATCCTTAATATAAGATCACAGACAGCTGCATATATATCTACAAATATACAATGATCATATTACATATCATTTATATATATATAATTAGGTCTCTAAATTATTTATGGTAGATTTAGTTAAATGATAAATGAGATTCATCAACTAGAATTTTATATATATTTGACGCACTCAACATTCCCCTCTAGCTGCATGTTTCAATTTATTTTTGCCTTGATATTGTTTGTTTGTTTGTTATGGGAAAAGTCAACCTAAGATCACTCGGTTTTATGTATGAACAACCTTAAAATAAAAGTATGGCTAGCTGGTTATGATGTAGTTCCCATGCCGGCCGGAACTGCAAACCTCATACATCGTTCACACACATGCCTTAGATTTCGAACTTAACATCCAATGATTATCTTTATATATATATATATATATATGAGTGTGACAGGTTCTAACTTATTCTTTAGGGACATATATATATGCTAGCTAGGTTAATCTCTTGTATACATAAGATTATTAGTTTTCATCATAAATTCAGGAAATATCGGAGGGCAAATGAATAAGTTAATTAGACGATACTTCACAGATTATTTAAAGCATTAAGGTTAATTATGAATACTGCGACTAAACCTCTTTCATAAAAAATAAGAAGCTTTTGTTGATTATTAGGATCATGGCTTAATAGAAAACATAACTTTTTTTTTTTAAACAATAATATGAACATGAATAATAGATAGTCTAGGAAATAATGAATATGCAAGAAAGCAAAAAGATGTCTTTCATGTTGGAAGGAGTGTATCCCTCCCTCACTTTTTTTCTTGCCCTTTTCCTTATTGCTTTTGTAATTTATAAAGAGTGCATTGACTTTAAGATGTAAAAACACATGTTCAACTTGGATAGACGTATCTTTATCTTGGCCTACTTAGTTGACAGCACTACTCATTCTATTCATACAAAAAGGTTGCAAGATATATGTCATTAAATTAACTCAAACATTCTATCCTAGGGCTTCGAAAATCACACGTGGACCCTGTCATTCTCCCCACTCAATACCTAGCTGCATGCCTTCTCTCTCTCTCTCTCCTTTCGTCACGCTTTCGCTTCATATCCCCACAGCCAACGTAGGCCCTTCCCATTTCCATTTGCTCTCTCTCCTTCTATGGAATATTTTGCTTAAAAAGCTCCATCAAACTGTCAAGTGCTGCACTCTCATGGAAAGGAGCCAAAAGAGAAAAACCCCATTATGTATGGGCAGCATCTTCCACCAACCACAGTATGTGATACCAACTCTCTAATAAGAACAAAAACTTAATCTAATTCACAGAACTATACTAGATCGAATATATATATATATATATATATATATATATATATATATATATATATATATATATATATATATATATATATATGAGGTAGGATCCTTTGACACCGGTGTCAAATTTAAAGTTTGACACCTCATTTGAGAGCCGTCAGATCAAAAAAATCAACAACTCTAATTTGTAAGCATGTGACACCGTTATCTTTTTTGATCTAACGGCTCTTAGATGAGGTGTCAAACTTCAAATTTGACACCGGTGTCAAAAGATCCTACCTATATATATATATATATATATGGGTCAAGATCATTTTACACCAGTGTAAGTTACACTCTTAATCTTGTCTGTTGATCCCACTTATATCTAAGGGCTCTAATTTTTTAGTAATGTGAGCCAATGGATACAAGTAGATCAACGATCAAGATTGAGTGTAAGATTTCTAACTCTTACACCGGTGTAAGAATATCCTGCCCATACGTATATATATATAATTATTTCTCTTATAACCCAATATTAATGTCATATTTTAAAAATTTTAGTTTTATATTATATTATAAATTTTATTAAAATACCCTGAATTTTTTTTCAAAACTCAAAAAAGACATCATTTTGAGAGTTGTAAGATATAATTTTATTTCCTAATGTATGAAAATGTTAACCTCTCTCTCTCTCTCTATATATATATATATATAGGAAAAAAAAATTCTACGGCCACTTTAAATAAGGTTATCTACAGCTACCCAAAAACTACTTCGTTTTGATTAATGAAGGGTGTTTCTGTAATTTTTTTTTATCATATACATTTTACTGAAACACCCTTTATTAATTCACCTAAAATTATAGAACAATCTTTCATTAATCAAATCGGCGTAATTTTTGAGGTAGCTGTATATAAACTTATCTAAAGTGGCTGTAGAAATGTTTATCTCATATATATATATATATATATATATATATATATATATATATATATATATAAGGAATTAATAATAATAATAAGTCGGTGAGCGATATGCATGCAACATTAAAAAATTAATTGGAAGCATATATGAAGAACTAAGACACTTTAATTAGTTATTAATTAACAGGGTTTTTTTCAAGTTCAAACCGGTGGTATGATATTAAATAAATAACGTGTGACATGACAATAGAACTAGTTAGCTAGTTGAAGATGAAAAATCAAAAGGGCAATTATTTCATGTAGTAATGTTGACGCTCGCATGCATTAGGGTCTGGGTGGCGCAACGTGATAGAGACGTGCATGATGACCATGAAAATTTAGCAATATAAACGCGTGATTAGGTCCCTTAGAAGGAGGAAACGAAGAAGAGAATACTATTTATTATATTAATTTTTCTAGGTCACCCCTTCCCTATTCTTCGCCGGGCTTCATGGATCCACCGTTGCATCAGATTATATATACTCTTTTTGGTGAATAAGCATCATATTATATTGTACGTTACATGTGTTTATATTTTTTGTTCTTGGCTTTATTTTTATTTTTTTTGATTTATTTGTTCATTAATAATAGCTAATTAATGATATAAATTTATTGCGATAGGAAGGTATTTGTTATGATAGTAATTCCATTACCATATCATATCCAATCATATCATATATAATAATAGTATTGGGGGCATATATAGAATAGAAAACTCTGAAGTCTAAGGGATCATGATTATGGCTTAGGAGCAAAGTCTGAATGGGTCCTCTCATAATGATTAAAGAGAGGGCAGTTTTTAAGATCGTGGGTTGGGTGGGCATTTCCACGATTGCCCGCTGACCCAAATATGCGTGCATGCTTAAGGGTTTAGGAATCTCTTGGCTTAAAGGAAATTACTTATCTGAAACATTAAATTAAAATAGGAAAATGGAGATGTGGATCAATCTTATGCGTAAAGTAGAAGTTACAAAGATCTTATACATTGGTAAGTAGGCCCAAGGCGTAAGCCACTGACAAAGCATGACTTCATACTGATTTCATATTCACCATATTATAAAGAATATATTAATTAGATATATTTTGTCTTCTTTTTCTTTCAAATTTTTGTTTTAAATGATTTCAAATTTTAGCTTAGTTTTATCAAGATTTTATATGAAACATTAATTTTTTTATATTCCTTTTTATAACTTTACTGTATCTATAATATATGTCAGTGATTTTTACCCATAAAAATAGTTAAATATGTTAGTGATTAATTTGTAAGTTTTGTATACGTAGCTGATTCATGTCTCACTTTGGTATATGTTGCAGACAAGTAAATAGATGTGCATCTAAATTGAATGTGGGATTAACAAATGATATGAAGATTAATGGGAGGAAATCATAAAACTTCAAGAGTAAAAAACTTGAGCAAAAATATCTCCGAGATAGGGTAATTAATTGAGAAAATTAGGCGTAAGGTTGTTTCTCTAAACCCACAATCACCACCTATGAGATTATCGTTCTAGGGCCACTTTCCTTCACAATAATCGTCCCAAGGAGCTTCATATATATATAGACAATCCTCCACAAGGATCATCTTAATCACATTATCATTGCCGGGCGACATTTTGTTGGGCTATTAGAGGAAGCTGATGGTAGGAAGATATTGTCATCCATGGGCTAAATTAAATGAGTTTAGACACCATAATCAAACTCAAAACCTTAAGGTATTAGGTACTTAGTCATTTATATAGTGTTTACTTAGTCATTTCTTAACCAATATGATACTTCATACACTCACACTTGAATTCCTCAACATCTCTTCCTCAAATGTGAGTCCTAGGCCCACATTCTTTCCCTTTTAAGAATAAGCAACGACATTAAGTTGGCTTAGACACCACAATCAAACTCAAAACCTTAATGCATACTTTCACTTATATAATGCTCATTCAGTCCATCATTAATTAACAAATGTGAGACTTCGCCTACTCACATTTGGATTCATCAACACATTTGTGTTCACCTTCGAACATATTTCTCTAAATCATTTGATTTCATAAAGATAATTATAAAAATTATTAATATGACATATTGTTTATATTGATTCAATAGTGTATAGTCTTTACTTAGAAGTGAACTAAAGCGACCCGTCGCGTAAAAAGAGATATATAGATATGAGGATGAATTTATGAGAAAAGTAAACATAGTGATTTTGAAAATATATCAGAATAATGCACATAAAAAAAAGGTATATCAAAATTATTCTAGTTATATCCCTCATTTCTTATAATCACGTGCTCGATCTCTCTGGGTAAATGTAAAGTCATCATACATAATGAGTTTAATCATGGCTGAATATAATTTGGATGAATTTCAATTATAGTCTTGTCTTGTATTTCAATTGTTACTCTCTCTTTTTTTTGGGTTCAATCTATTGTTAATTACTTTTTAGTTTCACATCATATTTCTTCTGGTGGTGGATATATCACTGTATGATCACACCACGTGATGTGCATGTATAAGATATGATAATGAGGAATAAATATGCAATGAATGAATTACTATTGCTGCAGATAGAGATAACATGCAGAGGGCAGCAACTTTTACCTTTCTTTACGTTGCAGCATGTGAGGGATAACATTTGGACTCCGAGGGACACCACAAGAACTTTGCTTTCAGATTCCTCAACCACAGATCATGTCATGGTTCTCCATTACGGTAGAAGCACTGCTTAATTAAAACAAGTGAAGACCCCTTGTAACTTAAATGTGGCTCCTGCATCCATCATGTTATATCCTTGTTAACTTATCTAAACCCTTTTCTTTTTAGTTTTCCAATTTTTCTCTATTCTAATGGGTTTTGATTATTATTTATTTTTATTTTATTTCCTCTTTATTTTTCTTTAATTGACATTAAGATCAAGGAGAATCATATCACCCCGAATAAGTGTGTATTTCTTTAGGGTTTTGGGGTGGGGAGCGTTGCCCAAAATTGTATTTCCATGCTGGACGAGGTGAGTGAGGAATGCCATATCAAATGTATTTATCAAGCACAAAACTCAATCTAATTTGATCCACTAACCCATTTTCCCCTTTTAACCCAGTTTCTCTTTATCATTAGTTATTATGGTTTATCTCAAGCTACATGCATTCCAATATTTTAAGTAATATCATGTGTTAATTAGTTAGATATGTATAATGTATGTCTTATTGATCACATGAGTAAAATTCCTTTTCTAAATTTACGCTTCACAAATGTTAGTTTACTTTAAGATAATATGCATTTATGTAGGAACAATGTCATATATCCATGGCTTCTTCGATTAATCAGCGTATCTGTCATTTTTTAATTTGGTAGGTAATAAGGATTTTAGTTAATTTATTTTTAGTTCGAAAGTTGATAACATTTAATTATAGACATATCACTTGAAGAACCTATACGAAGATTGTGGACTAGACAACTTGGTTTGGGCTTGATGGGCCATTCATCTGGATGACTCTGAAATGGTAGTCCGAATGAATGTCCAAGCCCACAAGAACCATGACCTTAATATCATAATAACTGTCTCGATAAATATGATCATCGACTCAACCATTTTGTTTCCAATTTAATAGGCAGATAAGTTACCAATAATTAGAGCTATCAAAATAGGTCAACCCGTTCCATTAGGTCCTAACTCATATGTGTAGGGTCAAAAAGTTCGCAGAGGCCAAGTGAACCTCAACAGTAAAGGCTCATACGAGCCAAAAGTCTTATAGGTTAGAGCTAGCCTGCGAGCCGTTCAAAATTTTATCATATTCAATACGTTAAAAATTATTTTAACAAATAAATATTTAACACTTTCTTAACATATTTTGTACAAATTATAAAAAATTTATAATTTTTTTAATAAAATAATATTTGTACACAAATTATAAAAAAATTGTAGAATATAAGGACATATCTTAAATGAAAAAAAGTAGTATTTGGTGAATTCAGAATATAATAATATTTTCTTACCTTTAAAAGTTCGTATTTGTTGTTATCTTATTCTTCATTTGATTTTCTTTCTACACTTCATTTTTCTTTTTTTTCAGATTTCACTTTCTCTTATGTTCTACATCAAATTCACAACAATTTTTATTTACACTATGTTTATAATTTACTTTATATTTATAAATATTTAAATTTTTATATTTTTAAATTTTTTAAATAAAAATTTTTTTGAAGAAGAAAAAAGTTTGACCTATAGCCCAGCTCTAACCCAGCCCTTAAGGCTTAAATGTTGGGTTAGAAAAAAGAGAAGAGAGAAATTTTTTTTTTGAAGGAACTCATTCATTTTTTATGCTGGCGGAAACAAATTTCTGCAGTAAAAATAAACATTCTTTCCTAAAATTTATTGCAACATTAAGGGGACATTAGAATTTACCCAGAATAGGTCTTCCATCTGGACAAAATCGAAGTGCAAACGCACAAGAGTTAAGTAACCTCCAGCTCACTGTCAACCTATTAGTTTGAGCCTATTAGTGAACTGACACCTAACCTACATCAGCTTCAGCTACAATAAAAATGGCATGGAAAAGGGGAGTTTGTTCTTTCCGATGTGTCTCCTCTTCATCCCCTTAAGCAGTTTCATCACCCTGTTTTGCAAGTGTGCCTTCTTTCATGCGTGTTTGTGCGCTTCGCTTGCCTTCATTAGCAGATTTAAAATTGTGTAATACTGTTGATGTCTGTTTTATGTGTAGGCTGTAACATGATTGTCTAGAACCTCTTACTGCATTTTCTGTTCGTTCTATGATTAGTTCAACAAGCGAATCCTCCATTTGGGACTTCTCAAATTAGTCCCAGGACCACCGACTCCAGCTATTTGATCCTCCTTTCAAAAATCAATTTCTTTACAAATCACATGATCTCATATTCCAACTCTTCCACTCTCTGCTCTAGAGTTTGTTTCTCTGCAAGTACAACCCCAAAACTCCAACCTCTAATGGTTGAACCCTCTCTTCCTGACTCAAATTGGAGGCTCAGAATTAGCTTATTTTGTGTCTAAAATCATTTATAAATTAATTTTATTTTTTAAAAAAAGCAATTTTTTCTTATAAATTAATCAAAATCAAACATGCACTAGCTAGACCGTGTCTTCGTAAGAGCTTCTCATAATAATCACTGGAGCTGTGCCTGAGGCACACTGAGGCCAACCAGTTGGTCTATATTCCAAATCATAGTATATTTCACCTTCAATTTTAGTCAATGTTGCATAATAGAATGTGAATCAAGAGGGCATCAAACTTAAATGAAAATGAAACCGAACCTCATCCTATTTCAATTCATTAACAAGTCAACTACATGCACGACAAATATACACAATCATATATAAGAATCAGCATTAAATCTCATCATTATAAACTGTTAGTCTAGCTGGTCTCACTTAGACTAATCATTGTCAACATCTCATCGAAGCCACCTGATTTGGCAATGGCAGTAAATTACTGATTTAGTCTAACCAGGTTAGACAGACTATGCCTAGCAAAGAATTTTTCCTTACGCGATCTTACATTGCAGGTTTGCAGTTCAGGGAAACTAGGGCAATAAGTTGATCTATTACCAGGTCATATGAATTTTTAATATGAGAGCATCCAGTCACAACTCATATGGCTCAACATGCCTCTAGGCTAAACAACTAAAAGCATACTAGAGATTTACAACCACTCATATTAAGAATTGAGATAAATTCTAGTTGAGTATAAATTAACTCCAAATCCAACTTTGATATTTGACTATTACGGGATAAAAAATTTATCCTCATTGTAGTATCAAAGTTACAATAAGGATCGAGTAGCTAAAAGATTAATCATAACATAGACAAAATATTCTATCCAGCACGTCATTTTTACAGACATGAAAAAATATAAATAGAAGACAAGATGCCTCCCCAGCCACCATATGTTTGAAGACTATTTTATTAGTCACTTTGATTGCATGATATCAAAATAACTACACCACAAAATCTTATCAGTATAAACTGTAAGTACAACTTAATATCTGAATCTCATGATCTGTTCATTAGATCAGAAAAAGAAAAAAGATACCTGGTTGCAGTATCCAAGTTAGAACTTAGAATACAGATCAGGCAGCTGAAGGGTCAGAATATAGAAACAAAATTCCATCTAGCCCGTCATTTTATTTTTAACAGATATAAGAATACAACGACAACTCGACAAGGACCATATGCCTTAGCCACACCATATATTTCAAACTACCTAGTCACTTCGATTGCAGTATATCAACATAACCATCAAGTCTATGAGACCAGGAAATGGCTGATAAGATTTCATTCTATAGGATCCAAACAAGTCAATTTATTCAACAACCACTTTAGAAGGTTCAGCTCCAAGAAAATCAGTGCTCATAGTTAAAAACAAGCAGAGTAAAACAGAGAATATTTTTTTCAATTAAAAGTCAGCGGAAAGCAACAGCTTTGCAATCTTGCTCCAAAAGATAGAAAAGGTGAGAAATAAGTATTAAATCTTCTTAGTCCTTAGCAAGTTTTATGAAAGAATACATAAATTATAGGGAAGGAGTGCTTCTCATCAATTACAGAACAATTTATTGACACTATATATTTCACAAATCAAGATTCCATACAATTCGATTCTACAAAGACACATCAATCTTCAGGAGCATTAAATTGTGCATAACTTCAAAATAAAAGATTTGCAGAATTAGAATGAAAGAACAAAATCTTCAAATTTCAAGACTTGACTATCATTAGAAAAACATGTCATCAAAAAGTTTCAAGCTGAGAGCAAAGATTAACAGTCACTAACTCACCATTGTCCATTCACCAGAGACAAACAAAAAAGCTGTTATACATGCATGCATTTTCTATCCACAATTTCAAGGTTCAAGCCAGAAGAAAGAAACTTCAAGAAAATTACACATACATACATACATACATTACATGTTTCATGGAAACCCTTTCCGAAGCTTCTGAATTGCAGTGTACATTTTCCTTCTGGAACCAACAGCATTGATACCCATATCCTTGAGATCCTCCAAGGTCAACATTGGAAGCAACTCATCATCCACCTCATGAATCTCAAACATCGGTGCATACCTACTCAGCCCCAACTCAACCAACCAAGATCTCACTCCCTCGTTCTTTCTCCGTTCCCTCGATTCCGATTCAACGCCGTCGTTTTCCGAAACCCTAACCCTATTATCATCATGCCGATCCATGTGCCAATAATCGACCCCGTTCTCTTCAACCGAGTGCACCGGGCTCTGATCGTGATCGTGATCTAAATCCCTAAACCCTTCGTCTCCGTTCTCATCGATTGTTCTTGGAGCCCAATTCGACCTCAACCGCTTCGTTGTTGAGCCTCGCTTCGCCTTGCCTCTTCGGTTGTTGTTGTTCCCGAATTCCTCGCCGCCGTTCGCGAGGTTCGTTAGGGACCGAGCCTTGGAGGTTCGAGAAGATTCCTTCGGGACTCGCCAGCTCCATGGCGGCATGCTATGGCGGCGCGTGTGGGAGTCGTGGCCGTGTGAGGTGGCGCGTTGATCTCCGATCTCCCCCAAACGGACGCTCGGACGGCGTTGCCGTTTGGGAGGAGGGACGGCGATCTCGGCGTTCGGTCGTGCCGATGTTGCCGGGGCCTCCACCGCCGTTTCGGCCGCGGTGTCCGGTATGGAGGTGATTGGAGGTTCCGGCGGCGGTAAGTGTGTCTCGGGTTCAGCCGCCATTGCGGTTCCAGTGGCAGCGGTGGTATGCGCAGGATAAGGGAGACGGGGAATTTTATGGTGCGGTAAGGCTGCAACTGTGCCAATGCACTTCCTAACGTTTGCACCGTTGGATGGTATGGTGGGGGAAGTCTAGTAGATTCAGGACATGTACCTGAATTGAATATTGCGATGGATCACTTATTCCACGTGTAACTCATTAACCGTAGATCTTGATAAATTTATTAGCTAATTGAAGTATAGAACATTGATTGACATCTACAATCATTAACTAGGGTGGCGATTGTAGAAATGCATTTATTACTATGACATTTTCAAGAATATAACGATGTAAATGTAATTTTGTTTTTTTTATTAAAAAAATGTTATCTTAACAAATAAATTTTTTAAGAGTACTTCTTTAAATTTTTTATAATAACCAAAATATTTATTTGGTTTACTTGTAATGCATATTTGGGCAAAAAAAAATTAAAATGATGCTTTTTAATTAAATAATTACGCATTTATTACAGTTTTGAGAAAATTACGGATCAATTGCGCACTGTGCCGTCTCTTTTGGGCGTCACATGTGACGCCTCATTGAGGCGTCACACCCTAAGGTGGGGCGTCTCTTATGATGTGTTGACACATGTCATTTTTTTTTTTCAAAAAAAAAGTAATTTAATCGTAAAACTTCTGAAGGCCATAACTTTTGACTCGAGTATCCAAATCAAGTAATTATTTTTTGATTCCACATAACTTTTCGTGATCTACGCAATAACATCTCATTTGTCATATTTTATTTCTCACAAACACAATTTTAATTTGCAAGAATGATATTATAAGAGCGGATAAACCCAGAAGACTCTGAGTTCTGGATTTGTGATTTAATATAAAAAAAAATTTGATTTGCGATTTAAATTTTTTTTAATAATTTTTTACTACTATATCAAAAATTTGGTTTGTGATTTAAATTAAAAATAAAAATAAAAATTATTATTAATAAGGAAAACAAAATAAAGATTTGATTTGTGATTTAACCTAAAAAATCAATTTGAAAAATCTGTAGAAATAAAGGAAATAATTAAATAAATATTCTAAATCTCTAAGAAAGAATGATATTATTTTAGAAATTAATGATTAATGCTATAAGCTTTTGGGTTATTATTCGTGGTCTGAAATTAATGATGGATTATGAATGTTTTTCAAAAATAAAATTACCCAAATTAGGCGTGATTGCCTCTTGATTGAAACCCAATTTAGACGTAATTGGTGACGAGTCAGGTTTTGACACGTGTTGATACGTGTCACATTTTTAAACTTAGAAGCCTCTGAGTTCTGCGTTTGTGATTTAATACAAAAAGTAAATCAGGATTTGATGTGTGATTTAAATTAAAAAAAATAATTTTTTTTATTTTTTTATAAAAAAAATTTGGTTTGTGATTTAAATTAAAAGTAACAATTATTATCAATAAGGAAAATAAAATAAAGATTTGATTTGTGATTTAAACTCAAAAATCAATTTGAAAAATCTGTATTAATAAAGGAAATAATTAAATAAATATTCTAAATCTCTAAGGAAGAAGGATTACCTGATTTAAATTTAAATTATTTTTGTAAGAAATAAAATATATCAAATGAGATGTCATTGCGTAGATCTCGAAAAGTTATGTGGAATCAAAAAAAGAATTACCTGATTTGGATACCCGAGTCAAAAGTTATGGCCTTCAGAAGTTTTATTTTTTTTTGGAAAAAAAATGACACGTGTCAACACCTTATGAGAGACTCCCCTTAGGATGAGACGCCTCAATGGGGCGTCACATGTGAGGCCCAAAAGAGGCGTCACAATGTGCAATAGGGGTGTTCATCAACCGATCCAAACCGCGGTGACCGAACCGAAAAACCGATAACCGAATAAACCGAAAACCAAAAAACAAAAAACTGAAAAAAAAAAACCTCAAATTTTAATTGGATTGGATCAGTTTTTGGATGGGTTGATAAAAACCGATCCAATATATTATTTTCCCTCTACCTACTTGGACCTTTCCTTAATCATAGTCTAAAAATTTCTAAACCCAAGACCCATTAACCCATCATCTAAACCCAAGAAAAAATCTAGTCATATCTTATCAACAAAATTTTATCTTTGTAGAGCTTCATATCTCATTGCAAAAAAAAAAACTATATTATAATCTACTAATGCTTTTTTATTTCAATGTTTTTTTACAAAGCCAATATATACAAAAGACGTTATTTGTACAATAATCATGAAATAAATTTTAGGATTTTCAAAAAATCGAAAATCGATCCAATCTAAACCGAAAATTTTTGGATCGGATCGGATTTGGAAAAAAATCCAAACCGAATGGATGATTATATGATCAAACCGAAAGGATTGGATCAGATGATTTTTGCTTCCAAAACCGATCCAATCTAGAACGCGAACACCCCTAGTGTGTAATAGATCCGTAATTTTTCCCATAACTGTAATAAATGCGTAATTATTTTATTAAAAAACATTAATTACTTTTTTTCACTGCATATTCGATCGAATATTTTTGGCACCAGTTCTACTAGCTGTGGTTGGTAGAATCCTCTAGCTGCATTATTGTTAGCTGCCGTCGTTTTCTCTCCTATGAAACTGCTCGTATCATCCAACGGTATTGATGCATCACAACCCTGATTGTTGCGTTAAGTGAAGCTAAATTAAGTGAAGCAGAGTATTTAAGTAGAGTCAAATTAATGTATATACTTGCGTTTACAAAGCAGTCATGGAAATCCAATCGAAGCAAGGAAGCTAATATGCGAGTTTTTTTTTTTTGGTACATATAAGGGGCATAGCCCCAAAACAAGGAAAACGAAAAAACTAAAACACGAAGCTAACAAAAAAATTTAACAAGCAAAGACAGAAAACATCAAAACACTAATTAACCAGGATCAAGCCTATCAGCCTCCAGAAGTTTAGCCAGATCCGGATGAGGATAGGAGATCAGCTTTAAACCATACTCATCATCAACAACCTTTTTAGCTATCCAATCAGCACATTTATTGATAGTTCTAGAGATATGAGATAAAACCACACTCCAATCTCTTTGTAGCCATACTCGAATTTTAGTCACCAATGGTAGCTTTCGAGTATCCTTACCATCACTAGTAAGTAAGCTAATAGCTTGTAAAAAGTCAGATTCTACTATAATATTTCTGTATCCAAGATTCCAAGAAAACGCCAAGCCATGGAGAATAACCCAAAGTTCAGCATTTAAGGTGAACAAGATCCCAGAAAGAAAGAAAAGCCACTAGCCCAACAACCATTACTATCCCTCAAAATACCACCACAAGCTGATCTATCTCCCACCACTGCTCCATCTATGTTGAGTTTTAAAACTCCTTCCATTGGTCGAGACCAAGTTGACAAACTGGGCAGTGATCCATTAATCTTTGCTTTTCTATTAATTGTACTTCTCAAGTTGTTTTTCTCCTCCAAAAGGCTAACAAGCAGTGGCGGAGCCAGGCTCCACCAGGAGCCCGAGCCAAAAAATTATATGTGTTTTTATTTTTTGAATAAATATCATTTTTGATCCTTAGCAAATTTTACGATACCCGCTTTAGTCCCTAGCAAATAAAAAGGTTATTCGTGGTCCCTAAAAAATTCAAAGTGGATCCATTTTAGTCTTTTTGAGGAATTAATATGGGTCTTTTTTGAATTTATAAGGGACTACGATTTCAACTAAATAGGTCTATTTTGAATTTTTTAGGACCACGAATAGCCTTTTTATTTGCTAGGGACTAAAGCGGGAATCGTGAAATTTGCTGAGGGCCAAAAATGGTATTTACTCTTATTTTTTTTAATTTTAGTTAGTTCATATCATAATA